>NW_024364493.1:559899-664186 GCF_014805655.1 Passer montanus
CATCTGGGCACAAGGGCAGGAGACAAAGCAGAATGGCAAAAAGTGGAGAAAGGGCATTTTCCAGGGCATTGCACAGCAAGAAATCACTTCTGACATACAAAACCTTGATTATTATGCTAACTTTCAAAAAGAAAAAAACCCACCGAAGTCCTGCTACCCTGCTCTTCCCATTGCCCAGTCCTACTCACCTGCTGTGTTCCAGGGTCACCACAGCAGTGGCAGCACCAGGAAATCTTCTGAAAGTCCTCAGCTGCAGTCACAATTTTAGAGGAGCCTTCCTAAAATGTCCCAGGAATCTTATAGGGCAGCAAAGATGTGCTGCAAGAGAGAGCCTGAAAAGCATCCTTTTAATTTTACCTGTTATAATTCCCACAGCCTCGACTCCAGCTGTGCTGAACAGAATCCCATCACCAAAAAATCACAACCTTCTTCTTAAAAAATGCTTTAAAACTCCAGGGATGGTGAAATTGCTCACCCACCTCTAGCTGGCAGCAGGTTTGGAGACTTGCTGGCTGTGGAGAGCCTGCAGCCCCTGGGTTTGGTGGCCAGGTCCCCAGGCTGCCCTGTGCTCCCAGTTAGCAGCAGGAGCCTTGCTGGTGGTCTGGTGAGCCCCTGGAACACAGAGCCCCTACACCAGGATGCCCTGTGTCAGTTTATGGCCAGCTCAAGCTCAGTCCCAGGCTGGATGGGGTTGGTGACAGAAGGATTTCTGCCTGCTCTCCAATCTGCCATTCAGATCTATTCCACAACCGGCTGCAAGGCATTATTCCCTCAACTGTTGCTGCTTTTTAAGCCCTGCAGCTGCTCTGCACCATCCGAACCACCTCTCTGATTGTTCATTAGGGACCTGCAATACTCTTGGTTTATTCCATTTACACCTGGGTTTAACTGGCCTGGGTTTTGTGCCCCGTCACCTCCTCATTACGGGGCTGAATCGCTTCCTGAGGACCAAACCATGCAGAGTCTTGGGCGCCTTCTCTTCCCATCCATTTCACTTAGGCACCTGCCCTCCGTGGAAATTGATGGCCAGCTCGGGCTGGGTGAGTCCTGAGCTCAGGTTCTGCGCTCAAAATCTTCATTTGCAGCAAGCAGAGCTGCACGTGGCTGGGCAGGAGGCAAAGCAAAGCGTGCGTGGCCATCGAGGACCGAAGGGCTAATCAGGGATCAATAATCACAATGATCCAGGTAACTGCTTTGGAATATTTCATCAGGGGCAACAATTAAGGTTCTTTTAGATGTCACAAATTCAAAGCTTTGAATCCAAGTCGAGTGTTTTAAGGATTGCACAGGTTTTCCCCTAATGATGCCTCCTCCCTCTGCAGCTCGGCCGCCTGCAGAGCCAGCACAGAAACAAAGATCACATGAAACTGAAATGAACTTTTCTCCTCTGCCAGTTCCTCATCACTTTTAAATAATGCCCAGATAAAGATAAAATTTATAATTTAACTGGCACGATAGCCAGGAATTAAATGCTTCCCAAGGAAATTTTGGATTTTATAAAGCATAAAGATCTGCCAGAATTCCTCAGCTGAATTGCTATTGGGCTTTTTGCCTTTATTTCTCTAAATGATATTCAGAGTTTGAAAGTGAAGAAGAATATTTGCTTCCTGGTAGTCTGAATTCCACCAAGATACAAATCTCTGTCTCTCTGAGAATGATAAAAGAAGTCAGGCAGGGTATTGTATACCATTCTGCATTAAGAAAAACTCGAAGGTTTAAGGCCATCTGTATTTAGATCCAAGGACAGATGAGACATTTAAGTTTTAGTAGCACTCAGTTATACACCTGACATAGAGAAATGGCTGCAATCCTTTTTATCTGGCTGGAGAATAGGCATTAAATGACAAAATATTAGTCAGGCCATAGATCCCCGAAATGTATAAGTTCAGCAGCAGCTTCATTAAATCTGTTTTTCATCAGAGAGGAGAGAAGGGTCTGGTACAACACCGCCAGCGTTTGAGGCATTGGGCTTTTAGAGATACTTCATCCATCTGTCTATTTTCATATTTATTGTTTTACCAATCACTTTATTCATCCATCTGTTCATCTGTGTAAACCCATTTTTTAAAATTTTAATTTTTATTTATGGACTGACCTTAATAAACTCCCCTCAAGTACCGCGTGTTTATCACTGTCACGGATGAAAACGTTATTAATGACGGGAGGGCCGCGCGGGGACCACGGGCGCCCTTTAAATTCCTTTTCAGCTGACTGGGCTGCAGCCACTCAGCTGGGAGGGGGTGGCTGGATCGATAAGGTCGGAGTTCAGGCGCTGGTCCCATCTCTTCCATCATCCCCAGCTGACCGTGCCTGCAGGTGGAGCGGGGGCACCTCGGCGTCAAAGGCTTTCCCGCCCCGTAGGAAAAGCTGGGGGCAGCCTGGGATGGTTGTTTTGGGATGTGCACTGGGGAACACGTGGGTGTCAAAGCAAAGGAGCAGCCCGGGGTGTTTGGAGGCTCAGGAGTTCAGCTCTTCAGGGAAATTCTGGCTGAGCGTAAATTGGGGGTGCACTGGTTGTTAAATTCTCTTTACGCTCCTCGAAGGAAGGGGAGGTGGGTTGGTTTGAGCACAGTCACCAGGGCTGTATTTTCAATCCAGGTTGGTTTGAGCACAGTCACCAGGGCTGTACTTTCAATCCAGCCACCCAAACTGCTTTGATTTCCTCAGAGCCAGGGCTGCTCACCACGGCAGAGGCACCTGCAGCAGCCGGGGCTCCCACACCACACCTGGTTTGGGCAGAGAGCCTTGTGCTCCTCCTCACAGGTACACAGCTCCCAGTGCCCTTCAGAAAATAATGTTTGTTACCTCTGACCATGCCCATCCCTAATTTCCCCCAGAATTAAGGGGGATAATTCCATGGAAGGTGCTGAGAGTGCCTCGAGTGCCTCGAAATTACGCACCCATGGATTAAGAGCGTTTCGAATTTATGACAGGCAATAGTCACGAGCTGGCTATAAATGCTTTACGGGTTCACTTCGTTGACATAAAGCCTAACCTTGCCACAAAAATACATTTTTATTCCGCTGGCTTAAAGCAGGTTTGACAAATACTCTCCAGGATAACTCAACCCTCGCGTTTTATCTTTGCTTGGCCCAGGCGCCGGCTGTGACAGAGTTTTGTCATGAAAGATGGAGCTCTGAGGCTGGGGACATTCCCCTCATGGCTTCATCTCACCTCCCAGCTCATTAGAAACCTTGGGCTCCTGCCTAGCATTTTATTTTGACATCAGAGGTGTAAATCAAGTCATAAACATATTTAAACTAATGTTGTTGAAAATCCGTAATTCTGACAGCGAAATGAGCGGCAAAAAGTGCATATAATATTTGGTGACATGTAATTTTAACTTCATCCCGTCCCTTTGCTTTTGAGACATTGTTACCTGCAGGATAAGGCAATAAAATAAGGATGTACAAGAATGTGTCAAATGTAGGGCTTCCCTAAATTACACTCTCAGGCACAGATTAATACATTTAATACATTCCAGTCATGAGTGAAGTACTTATAGCAGAACAACTGCTCCTTCAGTGATATCATTCACTGGAATGAACTACAGCTAACAGTGACAAGCTGGAAAAATGCCCCCACTTTTCAAACTGTACAAATGGCATTTGGACACAGTAACTCAAAACTGGACACTTCATTTCAAGTTTAAAGCTAGTGGTCCAGTCAAAAGCTATTACTCCATCTTCTTTATTTGTAGTCCATGCTTTTGTGCTCTTTAAGAATCAAATAAATACTGGTGTAATGGTTAGCAACTGCCAGTTCAACGAAAAATACTGCTAAATTCGCCAATAAGTCTTTTTTCTACACACACAAATTTATGACATAAGAACTGAACCCATTCCTGTTACAATGTCTGGATAGTTTTTTAATGTAGAGGGAGACTCACTTTAGTGATAAGAGTTTAAACCTCAACTCCTTTTTCCTTCCCTCTGGATCATACATCTGGATAGAGAGGAGCCTGAGACAAACGGCCCCTGTGTGCCAGCTGAGGTGCACTGAGCTGGGCCCTGCTCAGCCCCAGCACAGCTGAGGGAAGAGCTGCCCCTGGTGATGCCTCAGGTTTTAACTTTTCTATTTTCCACATTCTGTGCTGCTTTAGTGTGCTCTTCTGAGCTTCACATCAGGGATGGTCAGCTCTGTGCACAGAGCAGGGAGACAAAACAATTCCTGCTCCAGCTGGGCACCAAGGACAAATGATCCCAATCTCAGCCCAGGAGCACAAAGCCCGTGGGCTGCAGAGAGAAAAACAAGCAGGGTGGGACTGCAGGGGCTGCAGTGGGATTGGACACTGAACTGCAATGTGCACATGGAGCAGAGCTGAGCCCAGGGAGAGACCCCGGCAGCGCTCGTGCATTTTGGGGCCATTTGGGTTCATCCTGGGGGCAGCCCTGGCTGGGCTCTGGTGCTGCCCAAGGTGCATCCATGGAGGAGATCCTTTGAATAAATCCCTGCTTTATTCTGGAGCTCTGTCCAGCCTCTGTTCTAGGGCAGCCTGCACAAGGCTTCAGTGGCTCTGCACTGACTTTTTCCCTTTTGCATCCCCACTGGGATTATTTGAAAGCAAAGAGATTATTTGCTCTGGGATTATTTAAATGTGGATGCAAGGTCAGCCCCCTGCTCTGCGTTATTTTAAGAACTTGATGGAGAAGGAGCCTTCTCCTTTCCAGTTCTTTATTGTCCTTTTTGGTCCATTATTTACTCTTCCCCACCACTGGTTAATAATAATTAGATCCCAATTTGTGGTCAGCACAAGGGTCCTGTCACTGTGCAGAGGGAGGGAGCAGCACTTCCCTCTGTCAGAGGATTCCCTACAGGAACCAGAGCTGGGACCGGGGCTGGTTCCTTTCCATTCACTGTAGCACCATGTGCAGGTTTCAGGGCTGGAGTTTTTAGTTTCTGGTCGATCCTCTTGTGCAAAATAAGCAATCCTCCAGAGCTTCAGGTGCATCACACCCCCAGAGAAATCTGCTGTGTCCCCACACTGCCCCTGCACCAGGAGACACTGGGGGTTTGTGAATTAGTGTTTATTCCAGACAATGGCTGTGCTAAAAAAGTGCATTATTAGGTGCCACAACGCACCTAGAAAAACACAGATTTGTGTTCACACCAGGAACTGTGCTAAACTTCTGCATTTGGCTGTTGTAAGACCCAAATAGGGACAGTGTGAGGAAGGGATAAATATTCCCTGGAATATTGCCAAGCTTCCCAGCCAGCTTTTTTTTTGTGTGTTGAGCAAATGCTACATTAAAACAAGAGATGAACAATGGATTTGTGTCTAAAAGGAGAAAAACTCACACCCTGACACTTTCTCAGAAAAGTGCACAAAGGTGCTGCCCCAGACTCGTGAGATTGCTTTCAAATTGTCTGAGGGGACACAGGGAACTAAACCACAACTTATTCTGGATTTTGTGAATATATTGGTTTTGTTCTCCAGCTTCCCCAGGTAGTAATTATAGCCCTGCTCTGTTTTGTCACAGATATTTGCAGCCAGAAGCCTCAAAAACATGGGGCTGTTCCCATGGATTTTCCCCACCAGTGGGGTCCCATTATCAGAAGTATCTGGAACCACAGTATGTGGAACAGTAGAAAAATTATCTGGAAACAGAAATTATTTTCATTTCTAAGAAATGTCTTACATTTTCTTTAATTCAGTTTCTTAAAGATGGTGAAGACAGATTTTATATTCCAAGTAATTTCATTTGGTGTCATAATTACGTCTTGATTAATTCTATCCACATTTAAAATTAGGAGGGGTTTTGGTTTTTTTTTTCCTGACCTGCAGGGTAGATTTTATATGACTACAAGTAAGGTGAACTGGGAAGATCTGTGATAACGTAGGTTTTGGGAGTGAGAGGGATAAATGACAGCTGTGACAGGGGCAGGACTGTCCCTGGGATCTCTGCAGTGACATTTTGAGGACACAAAGACTCTGGCAGCTCTTGTGCAGAGAAAAGCAGGCTGCTCTTACACACACCTCTGCCCCCTCACTTTGCCACTCCTGGCACCAAAACCATCATGCCTGCTGTTATTTCCTTCTAAGACAGCAGCTCACCAATTTTCCTTAGAAAATAATCTAGACCCTTTTTTTGTATTAGCTCACATCCAGTCCTAACCCACCTTGTAAACACTTAGGAGCAGATTCTTCTTTTTTTGGTTTTTTTTTTGGCTTTTACCCACCTGACTGTGGTTTATATGCATCCTGTACCACAGCCAGGGATCCTGGATCAATACCAGTAGGAATGAAAAATAACACTGTGTTCTAAACTGCTGTGACTAATTCCTTGCATTAGAAATACCAAAAAACAATTCAATTCATATTGCAGGATTTTATCCGAGGCCAAGCACTAATTCAAATTTTTGCTTTTCCATAGAATGATAGCAAAATACATCTCCAAATCTGGTTTTGGCTCATGAAACCCTGTTGACAAAATTATGTGTTTTGAGAATTAAATGAAAGCCTTTTCAGAAGAACTCTCCTCAAATGGAAACAAGGAAATGAGCCCTCAAATGTGTCATCCTTGGAAAACCCAACAGGACACTGGTTCTCCTGCTGCAGTGCCTGTGCAGAACACGGAGCACAGAGTAAACTGACAAAATAATTGGATTATACATGCACAATTCAGACTTTCAGTTACTGGGTGCTTTCTTGTTCCTGGTTTCCACAGAAAAGTCAGGTTTTTGTTCCTTAAGTCCTTGTACTGCTTATTTACATATGAAAAGGTAAGTTTATAAAAGAGCTTTCCTATTTTACTCCACCTAATAGTTAATAATTTAAATCTGTAGCCATTATCATCATATAGATTGACACAAATGGCATATGGATCATTCTGGGGATGAGGGTTAGTTTCTTTTAAGAGAGAATTGTTTTAGTTTTTGCAGGAAATTAATCAGGGGAATGGGCTTTGTGGAGCATGGAGCAAATCTAATCTGTTCTTTGTTCAAATTTGCCTTGCTCCAATTCCTAGCAATTGTAGACAACATGCTCTTTTGTTCAGGAGCCACTTGTTACATGCATAATTAGAGACTGCAGTAGCTGTGTTTAAAGAAAAACTGTTTTCCAATGTAATGTGTGATCTTGATAATAGTATTTTCATCAAAGGTAGCAATTACATTCATTAAGCTGGGACTGGCAAGGCAGCAAGGAAATTAAGTGGAAGGTGAATAAAAAGCTCCCCATTTCTTTTTAAAATCTCTGCCTCTTTATAAGTTGAAATGCACCACATTGAGCTGCAAACTGGAAAATACATACTGAATATAAGGGGGAAAAAAGAAAGAAAGAATGGAAAAAATAAAGTCCTCCTTAACCTTTCTGAATAATGATCCAGAAGATATCCTAGGGACACCTACTATAGATGCACTTTTCAAATTAAAGGGCTTTATTCTACATTAATTTCTTATGCAAGTTTTAAACGAGCTCAACATATGATTCAGGTCTTTAAAGGCTCCAGGGCTCTCTAGGATTAATTCACTGTTCTTTTCACACATGAATTAATTGTTTTGTGTTCTCAAAAACAGCAAACAGCACATAAATCAACCAGTTTGGAAAAGGCACAAGGCTGGTGCCTTTTGCAAATCACTGAAGTTTACTCTTTACACTCCATTATTGTAATATGCAACTTTTAAAGGAAAAGCTGGAAAGTAGGACATATGTTCTTAATTCTAAGTGGATTTCTTGAATGTGTAACTCATTTCAGTGATCTGATTCCTTGAAAGACCAAAGTTGTGGAGCACTGAAAAGCTGTTCTTCCAGCATGCCATGTGGTTTTTTCCCAATTAATAAATCAATTACACATCACTGATATACTTGCAAACATTCCCACATAAAAAGAACTAGTTGTGAGGGGTTTTTTTACGTCCTTTTTGCTTTAACCTTTGGAAGAGTGAGATTTACAGATGGAAAAATGTGAAAATCTGAAGATGTGAGCACAGAGCCCCATGAGGGGCCGTGCCCAGCCCATGGGCTCCCCCAGGCTGAGCACACACACAGCAAGCTCATTTTTAACCCCCAAAATCCAGTCCTGATTTAATTCCAGGCACTGTGTCCCAGGCTGAGTGGGGGAAGTGTGTGTCCCCTCACAGCTCTGCTGCCAGCCAGGGCAGGGCACCACTGCTGACAAGTCGCTGCTTCAGATCAGGGCTGAGGCACGATTTTGCAGGAAAATGCCCCAAATCAGGGTCTCAGCCAGCACCAGGCAGAGCAGGTGACACCTCCAGCAAGGGGGATGAGTTTAATTTAGCAGCACTCCCAACAGGGCAGTACTGAGGAGGGTGGTGGCAGGAACTGTGCTCCCTCCTCAGCAGGGATGTCCCAGCCCACTCCCAGCTCAAGGTAAGAGAGAAAACTGCAGCAAGAACCAGCTGCCCATGGCTCCAAAAATAACTGTTTGTCCCTCTGCCCTTCCCAGAAATAGAATCTGAAACCACAGCATCTTGGCCAAATTGGAATTTGTATAGTTCTGCGAAGCATTTCCTTCAGTTAGGAATGATTTAATTATTCTTCACTTCCTCTTCTAGAAATCATTCCTGGATAATGAGGTTAGCATAGAGCAGATATGTTTCAGTCAAGGAATAGATGTAATTTAGTGCCAGAAGGCTTTTACAGTTGGGGGAAAAAAAAAAAAAAAAAAAAAGGTTTTTGGACACTTCTAAATAGAAGCAGCAGGATAGAGAAGATTTGCTATTAAATTAAATTAGAACAGTCTGAGACACCAGACCATGGGGGGCTTCAACCCAGTGCTGTGTCAGCCCCTGAAGAATCAGAGCACAACCAGCACTCCCCTGCAGCCCAGATTCTTACACAAGGGTAACGAGGCACATTTTAAATAATTATTAAATAATGGCAAGCTGCATTACTGCCAGAGAATTGTTTATCTCTGCAAATTGGATCACTGAAGTCAAAGTAGAGTAGAGCTAAAATTCTTCCAGCATTAAATGGAAGATCTGTTGCTGCACCTTCCCTTGGTCCTTGGAAACTGCGAATCCTGCATGGCACTCAAATGTATTTTATAACAAATATCTTGCTGATTCCAGCTTTTGTTATTCAAGCAACAGTCAAAATAAACTGCCTTGTCAATCAAATGTAGGCACTGCTGCAATTAAACCCAGAAAATAATTTTCCTTCTACAGCCTGGTTGGACAGACATTGAAAGGATCAACTCTATCTTCAGCAGCTCCATTGAAAAAACAAGTTCTTTGGAGATTTTCACTATTTAACTGTGCTTCCAGAACCTTAACTTTTCTTTTTTAATATTCCTGGATTGTTTTTATGGCAGTTTAGCAAATTTCTTCTACAGAAAACCAAAAAGTGTCCAGAGAAGTTAATGTCAAACACATAATTATCATGTCTTTGGGAATTATCTAAACAAAAGCAGAACATCTCAGCAACACAGAATTAAATTAAAACCTGCCCTGTTTGTACTGAAAACTTGGCACTTAATTTGCATGTTTAGGATGCAAATTAAGGAATTGAAAAATTTTTACAGGGTGTCCTTGAAAACAATTCAAGCTAAAAAAATCCAAGACTCTTGTGACAAACTCAATGTTATGAGAAGGATGATCAGAAAATGATTCTGTTCCACTGAGGGCTGGGTCATTGCTTGAGACTTGGCTGAACGTCCCTGACTGAAGGCAGCAAACAGCCCCTCTTTAGCCTCACTAAAAAGGAATCACTAAAAACTTGACTTTTTTTTAGTTTGCCTAAGTCCTCCAGTGTTAGCAGCTCTGCAGTTACTGAGAGAGAGAATAGCTTCAGAAAGATGTAAATCCAAATGATCTTGAAAGACAAAATATACAAAAATGCTATTACTGTCTAGTGAGACTGCACATATTTCTGATAAATATTTCACCAGAAAAAAAAAAGTTACAGTGTACATTGCATGTTCCTTTGAACAATAAACAAGCTATTAGGGAACACACTGGTTATTTCTAGTTACCCTGAATACATTCTGGGGCTGAGGAAAAGCATTTCTTCAGCTTTTGTGTATCCAGCACCAGCTCAGGGAAGTCAGACAGCTGCTTTCAAAACAAACTGGGCTTCCAATCGAGCTTAGCTTGGTAGAAGATCTCGAAATGTGTCTCTCACCAAAAGATTTTCAAGTGAAATGCAATAACATGTTAATTAGAAAAGTCTTTGCACAGCAAAAGGCTCCCAAAGAACAATAACTCTGTAGTTCATGTAAGCCTTTTCTAACACAATCTTTACGTGGGGAAAAGAAAATATGAAAGAAAGAACAACAGCATAGAAAAGATGATACAAAATGTTGTATTTGGGTATTTCCCAAGTGAGTGCTTAAACCCAGTGTGGAAATCTGCCTTGATCACCAAGCAGAACAGAACTAGAGAAACCTCACATGACACAGCCATTCTCTCCTGGTACAAAACCTGCAGGACCTGGCAACGATTTTAAACCACAGATTATTAGAGAACCATGAACTGATATACAAGATTAGTATTGTATCAAGCCAAAACCAAAATTCAGGCACTTTCTAATACATTCTCAATACAGGTATTTTCTTCTAACCAGGGAAGCTCACATGCAACATTTGATACTGAAGTTGCTGTTCCAGGACAACAGACTCGATGGACTAAGGGCACAAAAAGGGAAAAGTCACTAACAAAATACATCTTGAGTACATAAAGCTTTTCTTAAAAGCTCAGAAAGCCTCCCAGCCTGTGCCCACAGTGCCAAATGTAGAATTGCCATTTAGGACCACCCAAAAATGCCTGTCCCAAAGCAGAACAAGGGCTGGGGAGCACAGGCTGCTCCAAACGGCTCCTGGACAACAGCAAAGCACTTCTCATTCCTAACCAAACAGCTGAGTTCAGATGGCAGGGGTGGGATTCAAGGTCCCTTCCAACCCAAACCATTCTGTGACTCTCCCCAGAATCAGTGACCAGTGTACCCAATGCTCTCCACACAGGTACCTGTCCAGTTAAAACAGCAAGCAAAGTTACTCAGGGGTTGTAATTGATTTGTGCACATACTCCTCCACAAAATTTTGTATACAAATACAATACATTATTTATTTCTTTCAAAACTGTGTACAAAATACAGCATACATAACAAAGGCATGAAATATTTACAGCTGTAACATTAGTTAAAGGCTTGACCTTGCTTTATTGAGAAGAAAAGCTCATCAGCTACTGTTGAATTCATGCTGAGGATGTTCAGGTTGTTTGCTGGACTCAGGCATCCCATATTAGATGTGAGGAATCACATCAATCTCATTTTCCCCTGGTTATTTTTTCAAATGGATACCTGACACAGCTCTACACAAAGAGAGTCTTTTTACATAATCCTGGATATCCAGCCCTTAACAGTCCTTCAAAGAGCTCTGCACTTCCCTCCACAAAGGGTTTGCTTCTGGCACTGTATTGAACCAGTTAAATATTGCAGTCCTCAGTCTCACACAAAACTGCAGATGCCAAGCTGAGAGTGCCTCAAACCAGGAGATCACAGCAAAAACCAAACCCTGTTTTGTGTGGACACTCATGTGAGCAAAGCAGATTAAACCTCAGCAGCCAAGGGCTGCCTCACCTTGGCACAACTCAGCACAGCAATCAGCATTAACTCCAGCATTTTGCAGTGGTTATGATTATTTTGGATTCACAGATAGACCTTGTTGAGCAGAATAACTGTAGTTAAATGCTGTGGTGTCGGTAGTCTTAATTCTAATCTAAATTAGAATTAAGACTAGTTTTAATTATAATCTAAATTTCCCCAGTTGTTTCAATTCAGCTGAAAGAAAGCCTGCAAGTAAATCTGAAATGCATTAATAATAATAATGATGATGATTAATAATAATGTTGCTACAAGAAAACTTCAGAAATCATCTAGCCTACCTTCCTACCCTTGTATTTTTGTAAATCTCAAAGCTCTTGATCAAACTCATATGGGAGGGGCTTTTTTATTGGCACAAGGATAATCACCACAATAATTCTTTGCCCATTACCAGGCAAAGTGTGTACATAGAGGGATTAATTCACTAAAGCAGTTACTTCCCTTTGAAGTCAGAGAACTTTTTAATAGTGCTTTTCATCCTTGCTTGTTTCTTTGTCTAAGGCACTGCTTGTTTTACAAATCCCACTTGTTAAGTGTCACTTGCCCTGGTTTTGCTAGGAAATCCTCTGGGAGTCTCAGCCTGTAATGTTCTAAGCTCCACTCAGAGTGAATCATCAGTGAAAGGCAAGCTTTAAAAATGAGATTCCTCTAAGTCAGCCAAAACCAGAAAACCAATCCTTCCCTCCCCAAAACACTTGAAACAGATTGCCAATTACAGCAATTAGGATGATTTTTCATATATTAAGCTTCCTGTCTCTTGATTATTAGTTAATTAGCTCTCCAGCACTGAAGAGGTTTCTGCTGTAAATAAAATGTCTAATTTTAGAGTAAACAGAGACAAATAAAAAAGCAAATACTTCCCAACCCCCTGCCCTTTTTTCTCTCTTAAAAAAGGGAAAAACTGTGCTAGAGAACCACTAACTTCCAGGAGCAAGGAATACTAGGCTGCAAATTAACAGTGCCTCCCTTTAAAGTTTGTAAAATGCATTGAATGTGGAAAGGCCACTGGAGGTAGAATCACAGCACTCCCATTACCCAGCTTATATCTGTCCTTTTGCAGAACTACTAGAGCTTTTTTAACCCCATTTCAGAAAGATTTCAACTCAACCTTTTATGAAAGGAGAACTATAAATAGGCTCTTAGATTAAAACCCTTAACAGCTGAGAAGGCTGGAAAGGGAGGTGGATATTATCCACCTTTCAGGAGTACAAATTGGGGCTGCAAGGGCTTAATTACAAAGATATCCTTAAGAACACACTGAGGGCTGCTGTAAAAATGGCTCCAATTACAGCAGCTCCACAGACATCACTCCAGCCTGGGAGAGAGGAAACCACCACTTCCCTCTCTTTGCACCCCATGCCAATGCAGCAGCACCCCCCAACTGCAGCTCCTCTCCACACACCAGCTCTCCCAGGTGGAGCAACAGGAATTCCAGGGATTTGGATTCTTTTGTTTTCACTCTGAAATCTCCAAGGGGAGATGAACTGCTGGCATGACCTAAGGGAGCTAAATCCAGTGCTTGGAAGTGTCTCAGGCTGAAAGAAGTTTGGATTTAAATGTGGAATTCATGATTTCACAGGAATCACTCCCTCTCCTGAAATGGGGAACTCATGGTTCTCCCTATGATTCCACTGTGATGGTGTATTCTTATTTAGTATACCATCAATGCCTTCTGTAATTACAAATAAATTTACAATCACTGTTCAGGGAAATAATTTTTATATAGCATCAAGAAAGTTCTTATGGTTTCAGTACTCCTGTGCTAAGAATTTTGCAATTGTGCTCAACTGGATATTTGAAGTTCCTTCATATATTGTACCTGAAATCAGAAGAAAACAAATTAGTAGACTCTAAACCTACAGTGAGTATATGAAGAGAGACCAAAATATCATCCTAAAGTCCAGTGAGAACCTTTACAATTATGAAATGAAGCTTTACTGTGCAAGTAATAGCACAGAATTGTAATTATTTATATAATATTATAAATGTTCCCATTTTATTATCTGTAACAATGAAAGCACTTTTCTGGCTGGCAACACATAATGCAAAGACATTTTTCTGAAAAGCAGTTCTTAAATAGCCAACAAAAATGAAGAAGTTCCAACTGGTGTTGTAATAAAAGTCAAAGGGTAATATTGTTGAATATATCAAACTGTTGGGTCCAAGGATTATCCTAATAAATAAGAAAGCTTTGAAAAGAAAACTCCACGTGGATTCAGATCTTAAAGCCAATGAAAGTATTTTTAACTCTTTTTTTTCTTACAGAAATTTTCTTAATAGAATGGGACACAGTGTTTGTGTCTGTATTTTGTTGGTATCTAATGAAATATTTTAATTAGCCGTGCATGTACATACATTTATACCTAAAGTTTTATATCTGAGCCTTTGAATTTGTGTTGATACAGTCTCAAGGAAAAAATATCCTGAGAAAAAAAGCCAGCCCTTCTTCCTCAAACTTTAATAGCACCAAAGCTGCAAGAGATACTTGGTAGGAAAGTGGCACTCACCTATCTTGCAGTCACGGTAGTACTTTTCTATTGGGTAATTTTTGGTGTATCCAACACCTCCCATCCATTCAATACATTTACTGGTTGTTAGTGTTGCAACCTATGAGGAGAGTTTCAGAATTACAGGATTCAACTTCAGACAGCAGTAGTAAAACTTATACTTTGTACCTAATTAATAACAAAACAGGGAATAAAGCAGTGACTAGAATAGGAGGGAAGAAGGATGGGTATTTTGGTATTCATCTTCAGCAAGCCATTTTAGGATAAAAACAACATAAACCAGAGGACATCAGGACTTCACTAATTGTTACAGCAATAGTTTCTATGCTGCTCTGTGCAAAAGACCAGCAGAGGCATGCAACACAGCAATTGCAAAGAGGGAAAAGTCATCCAGTTTTGAGTCATTTTAAGACTCACGGATGTGACCAGCAGAGCTGAAATGGTCACAAATGAACTCTTTAAGTGTCACTTTAAGTGTCTTTAAGTATCACTTCTCATGACACAATAAGCTTTCTGAGAAAATTAAATCTTTCTTAATAAGAGAAAGTATCAATTCACTTTCCTCCTTTAGCGTTATTTGTTGGTTTTAAAATTTTTATTTAGGGGCAAGAGCAGCTTATTCTTTGGTGACTTAATTTAGATTCTGCACATGGACTGAGAAAAACAGAATGGAGAGGGTTGGAGAGGAACTTAAAACTCATCTCATTCCAACCCCGCTGCCATGGGCAAGGACACCTTCCACTAGCCCAGGCTGCCCCAAGCCCCATCCAAATTGGCCTCAAACACGTCCAGGGGTGTGGCATCCAGATAAAAGTACACCCAGGGGTTTCACAGCCAAGATGAACTCCGGGTAGCAGAAGGAGCTTTATCAGAATGGGGTGAAAAGCTGCAGTGAGGGAGCTGGGGTACCTCAGCAGTGAAGAACTTGGCCATGCTGGCCTCCTTGATGGCCGGCCTGCCCGCCTCCGCCAGGCGCGCCGCGTTGTAGGTCAGCAGCCTGGCTGCCTCCAGCTGCGTGGCCACCTGGGCAATCTGGTGCTGCATCCCCTGCAACGGCAGCACAGCACTCAGACAGAGCCACAGCCCCCTGCAGCTGCCAGCAACAGCCATTCTGCTCACCACGGCATGCACCTGCACTCTAAAAGAAAACAACGGGATCCAGGTGGGAAGTAATCCCGCGTTCCTTCTGTGCTTATCGACAGATAAGCCCCATCTGACTTGGTCTCCAACACCTCCAGGGGTGTGGCATCCAGATAAAAGTACACCCAGGGGTTTCACAGCCAAGATGAACTCCGGGTAGCAGAAGGAGCTTTATCAGAATGGGGTGAAAAGCTGCAGTGAGGGAGCTGGGGTACCTCAGCAGTGAAGAACTTGGCCATGCTGGCCTCCTTGATGGCCGGCCTGCCCGCCTCCGCCAGGCGCGCCGCGTTGTAGGTCAGCAGCCTGGCTGCCTCCAGCTGCGTGGCCACCTGGGCAATCTGGTGCTGCATCCCCTGCAACGGCAGCACAGCACTCAGACAGAGCCACAGCCCCCTGCAGCTGCCAGCAACAGCCATTCTGCTCACCACGGCATGCACCTGCACTCTAAAAGAAAACAACGGGATCCAGGTGGGAAGTAATCCCGCGTTCCTTCTGTGCTTATCGACAGAGGTTGGGAGCACTCCTGGGCCACTGAAGGGCTCTCAGGAACTGCAGCCCTGCTCTCCCCTTTCCTGTTCTTGGATTCAGGAGCCCTGGGGTTCTTTTTGCCTGACTGGACAGAGGGTTACCTATTTAAACCCAGGAATATGAAGGATAATTTTATCCCAATCTTAACATCCTCCTCAGGGTTACAAAGGCACGAGGAAGTCAGAGCTGCATTTCCGTTCTGCAGCTGTTCACTGAGACAAAACCAGGTCTGGTTTCCTAATGAGCTTAGCCAAGGAAGAACTTGTAAACAAATATTTCTTAAACAGAAGTGGAGAACTAGCAAGGTGACAACTCCTTTCCTTGTCCCAGAGCCACAAGACAAGATTTAGAAGCAGCTTAAAGGTACAGAGGACACGACTGAGGAATGGATTCAAGGGGAAGGAAAGAGGTGATGGAGCTCACATCTGAATGGTATTACAGAAGAATGGGTTTATTTAAGAACACCCAAATATTATGATCATTGAAAATGAACATTTAGTAGTCTAAAACACAATGAAATCTTTCATCTTATTAGAACATTAACACCGTTCTCTCAGATCTGCAGAAATATATAGGCAGGTCAAAATACCAAAATGATTTGGCAATTATAAATTCCATTTCCCATTCAAAAGACGTAGTTCCAATCATTTCCTAGGTATCTATGAGTGCTTCCTAAAATTTGCATAAATTATGAGTAGTGCTAATGTTCCTTCTCTTCAGCTGAGATGTAGGTTTCTTTTAACAAGAAAATTACCAGAGTAATTACAATTATGTATCTTCCTTATTAAACTATACATCATTTTTGCAACAAAGAGTCTTTTTTGCTGTAAGAAACAGATATTATAATGAAAACTAAATGTCTTTGTACAACACAGGAAATCTAATAATTCAGTTTTCTTCATCTTTTTATGATTTTTAGTCTCCAGAAAAAGCCCTTCCCCTATACCTCATGAAAGGGTAGAAAAACTGGAGCACATTCAGTATAGTGGGATATTAAAATCAGAAGGGAGGTCCACGTGTATTATTTTCAAAGAATGTCAATAAGTTATCAAGCAAAAGGAATATGTCAATAATATTTTTAAGTTTTAAATTATTTGTGTGGTACTTGCAAAGGCACACAGCACTGATTTGCTGAATTTTATGTGGCAGATGAACGTTCATCCAGAGTTTTTTTGAAAAATTCTTCTCAAGTATTGAGGAGAGACAAGACATGAAGTGGAACATGAATTATGCAGATCATAATACTAATTTTACTGTTTATTATGGTCACTATTCTTTCTTGGAGGAAGCATCCCATTAACAAGTACCTGGAAATCAAACACGCTTTTCCCAAACTGGACTCTCTCCTTTGTGTAGGGAACTGTGCGGTCAAAACACCCCTGGGCCAGTCCTAACATCTGTAAGGAAAAATAAGGATATGGTCAGAAAAAATGGATTCAGTGAATGCACCTAATGGAGATGATAACAATTGGTCATCTTCTGGTCAGGCAGGTTGATATCCAGGAGAAAAGATGTTTTCTTCCTACCTAGATATTGTTAAAATTTGTTTAGAGAATCCTAGGAGAATTTTACACAAACTGAGGTGAGTTATAAAAAATAAAAGTTTGAGGAACAAACCTATTACATGCCCATTTATTACCATAGGCAAGTATTTGTGAAAACAGTACCACTCATTTTTTGAGCAAAACTTATGGGTCAGCTGTAATTGCAAAAATATGAAGTGTTTGTTTGGAAAATTCGTAATTGCATAAGAAAATGACTGTAAACTAAAGATCTGTAGATCTACATTACCCTATTAAAGGAAAAATAATATGAATGATTAAATCAAAATTAATTTCATAGCAAAATAATTTCTCATTTTCTAGAGGATGCCAGACTGAATTGGCAGAATTAGCAATTTATTTCAGAATTTAGAAACATAGTGGAGTGGAAGGAGAGTAACATTTCTTGCACTATCTTCCAACTCTGCAGAACAATTGTAGAAGAATTTAGATCAATTTTGTCTTTCCACAAAGGCAGAAGCAGTAAAGTGTCACATCAGGCAGCTTAGAAAAACTACTTTGAATGATGTACAACAGAAAAAAAATGATATATAGGAAAAAAGCAAAAGAAAACATTGCAGTCTGCTGCTAATCAGCCCCATGATCAGATTTGTCATCTCCTTATATAAATTATAAGAACAACGTACACCAACTTCAGCACCTGCAATAATATTGCAGCTGCCTTGCACTAAAACCATCTGAAACTGTTTTCAAAGCCACAATTACATTTTATAAGATCTTCATTATCTTTTAAAACTATTACTGCTGCAAAACTAAACTCAATACCACAGGGCTTTAGAGCTGCTGTTCTTGTCAAGTCCATTTTTCTTAATTTGAAGGTGCCAAGAAGGCAGTAATTAAGATATAACAACTACCTGACCTTAACTTTTAATTAAGGTGTAACTTGGAGTAATTAAGAGTAAAATCCAGACCATGTATTTTACTAGCAGAGCCTTTATATTATTTATATCTCTGGGAACAATGAGGCCCACAGCCCTTTTTAAATGCCATATCAGACAAAGTTTAATCAGAGGTAATCTTTAGAAATTATGGAAAAGCCAGCCCAATTATCAGCATAGAGTATTGCCATGTGGAAAATCTCAGTTTCATAAAGATGATTTCTTCTGGTCTGTCTGCAAACCAGGGCAAAAGATAAAGGAGATTGGTAGTACAGAAACACTGCACAACAAAATGTAAACAAAGAAAGATTACTTCAAAAGTAAATTAAAAATATTAAAACTTATCCCAAGTAATTTTATTCTGGGGCTGAACCTGATTTCCACTGAGATCAGCAGCATTCTGAAATCCAAACTGACTTTACAGCAAAATACAACATTTTGAAATAACTCCAAGGTCAGTAAATATTCTCCCCTAAGATGCCATACAGTGCAATTTTCAAAGACAACAATGAACTGGAACAGCTCTGCTAGAGAAAATCACCTTTATTTTAAAAATTAGTTGACTTTTAAAAACAAGTTGTTGGGAAAACATCAGTTAGCACTAGATTACACTTGCCAGCCCTATAAAATCCCAGCTGGAAGCATTAATTTATATATTTCAGTGTGTTAACGTTTCCAAAGTTAGTTTTCTTTATAAAATTTATAAATAAATTTTCATAGTGGAAAACAAGAACGTGGACATAGTTCAGTAGCAATAAGTTAAGGACCCAAGAGAAGCTAATTGCCATTTAATGTTTTTGAAGTCTCTTGCTTATGTCACCACAGGAGAATTTTCCCACTGGCAGCTGTTCCCATCTTTGCTGTAACTTTGCTACGGGAACAGTGACATCTAGTGGCAACCGAGCTTTTAATAAAGTATTTTCTAAACAGCTTTAAACATTCCACAAATTTCAGTCCAAACCCAAATGATGTCCTGGCTGTGCTCAGTGACAAACCAAGTCACCCACCTGTGCAGCAATCCCTATCCTGCCAGTATTGAGCATTCCAATGGCATACTTATAGCCTTGTCCAACTTGTCCCAGGATATTGCTCTCAGGAACCTAAAAAATAAAACCACCCAATTATTCCTGTTCTATTCTGCTTTGCAACTACTAAAAGGGCTCACAAGTTTTAGCAATTGTTCCTCATAAGTGAAGGCATAAAACGTAAACCACAGTTCGATTTCTAGGATACCTGATTAGAGCATTCCCAGATTCACATGGCTATAAACTGATGACTGAGAGAAAACTACAGCAAAATTTAAGAAATCCAACCCCTCTCTAGACTTCTGTGGAAGGAAGATGCTAAAATATGCCCAACAATCAGTGTATCTAAGGGGAAAAAAAAGGAATTTAGTTAATATTCTTTCCTGATGTGTGGCCAGGTTCCAGCTGTACACAAATGATGCATCAACAGCTGAACTTACAATACCTTCACGTTGTCAAAGGTGACTGGGCAGGTGGAACATGCTCTGATCCCCAGCTTGTCCTCCTTTTTCCCCACCTGAAGCCCCTCTGTGTTGCGATCCACTACGAAGCATGTAATTCCTCTGTAGCCCTGGGGGGAGTTAAAAATAATCAAAAACTGGGTTTCATACTAATATCCCTCAAAATCTACTACCTGCTATCCAGACTGGACACAGACCTGACACTTGCATATTCAGCTATGTAATTTTTTACTGGACATATTTTACTATAGAATACTTTTTAATTTTCCATTTTGTTTTTTAACAACAGGAAATTGTCAGCTAAGTCAGAAAGGTTGGAAAAAAGTAAAACTGAGTCCTGTTACTCAGAACACCACCAGTGCTCTTCATCTAAGCAACCATGATCCTGACATTTTTATTTTCCCTGGTTGTAGGAATTTATTAAATTGCTTACCAAGTTCTCAAGTTTTGTTGGGAAATATTTTTAAAAGTTTGCAGTCAGCTAGGAAAAGGTGCACAGGGTATTAACCTCTAACATCAGATTATTAGTATAAAATCCACAGTTTCATATATCAGCAGCTGTCAGTGAAATGCAAGAATTCTGTAGCAACTTACTAAGGATGGGTCTGTATTTGCCATGACAAAGAAGACTCCTGCATCTTCTGCTAAGCTAATCCACATCTTTGAGCCATTGATGATGTAGTAGTCTCCCTTCTTTTCAGCTCGAGTCTTCAAGGAAAAAGCATCACTGCCAGACCCAGCCTCAGAAAGACAGAAACTCCCTAACTGTCAAGGGAAAGGAAAAAGCCAACTTAATTTTCGCAAATATAAATAATTCCTATCAGGAAAATACTTATAAGCCAGCACAAGTCTCTTAAATTCAAACATTTTAACCTATTGCATTAAAGTAACTGAGTTTCAGCTATGAAGATTAAGAATAGAAACACTGTGTAATTACACATCTCTCAAAGTCAACTGCTTTACAGTTCTTTTCCACAGTAAATTAAATTTTAATGAAACTAATAAGTGCCTTTCCACTTTTACCTCTCAGCTACTGATGACAGGATGTATCTATATCACCACAGATCTCAGCTCTAACCAGTGTTTCAAAGCTCACACATATTTTCCAGAGCTGCAGACACACATTAGCCACTGAAAAAAAAATCCCACTAACATTACTAAACAATAATATCATTTCAGTAGCTAAGTCAAGTAAGACTTTGACTCACTGTATCTTTGGACACCCTGGGCAGGTAAGTTCTCTTTTGTTCTTCTGTTCCATAGGTGGTAAACAATTTATTTGTTAGAGTGTTTTGGAGTTCACACACAAGAGCCACAGCTGGATCAACTTTGGCCAATTCTTCCACTGCCAATATGATTGAAAAAAATGAAGCTCCAGTTCCTCCATATTCTTCCCCAAGCTCAATACTCATCAGCTGAAATGGAAAAGGTGCAAATGTGTTTGCCCTCATAGAAATTTGTTTGCCCTGATAGCTGGAAAGGCTAAAATTGAATCCAGGAATGAACACCAGGATTTTGGCAATGTAACTCCTCATGGCTGCCCAATAAGGCACAGAGGACTCCTGGTTCTCTTCTCCATCAACACTTGGAGTCACGGCCTTTCCAGCATCCAATTATGCTTATCCAACTAAAAAAAAAGTGAGGGAGGGAAGACAAGGAACTAAAAGATAAGGTGAAGTATGTGGTACGGGGGACATGGAAAAAAATTACAGTAAAAGATGGAAAGTGATAATGCTGTCAAGAAAGCTGTCATGTGATTGACAACTCCAAAATTTTTAATGGTTTGTTAGTTCATTTGAATTACATCCCTCAATCTTTTAATCTATAAATCTGAACAAAGCACAGTTAGAGATTCATAAAATGCTGTTACTTTCCAAATAAAAGGTTAGGTAAAGGTGTGCAGACCCCTTGTTCAAACAATCCCTGTACGATGGACTCTTCCATTTTCGCATTCTCGTCCATTTTTTGCACGAAAGGTGCAACTCGTTCCTGGGCAAATTTGGTCACTGCAATGAAGAGAAGAGAGAAAACATGTAAATGTTCCATAAATAAATGAATAAACAGTCTCTTTGGGAATCAATATAACAGGAATGTGGTGCTTCTGACAGGTTATGCATGTCAGAAGAAAAAAGTAAGCAGCCCAAGCAACATCAGGCATAAAGCACAACTCCCCCAAAAAATCTCAACATTTGACTAGAAATAAATAATGAAAACAAAATTTTAAGCTAAAATATCCCTTCTACTCGGAACATTTCTGAATTTTAACTGCAGAGATAACAGCTACCCATGTCTTTCAGCATGGCCTCCTCTTCAGTGAATGTTTGAAGTGGAGCACAGGCAAGTCCATCACCGGCTACATTTGGCTTGAGTTCTGATTTGGAGGATCTAAAAGCACAGGGAGAAACCCTCCAAGGAGCCAAGGCTGCTGGCATGTGTCTTCTCAGCTGCTGGCAACAAATACAGAACATGCAAACAGTTAGATTTGTCTGCAGACAACCATCTATAACTTTATCCAGTGCTTGTATTCAGTAAATGATTAGGAAATATAACTTACATCTAATGTTCAGCCTGAAAGCTTTTGAGAAAATATAACCTCCCCCTCCCCCTGTGTCCTAAAAGAAAATATCCTTTAATTACTTTTCTTTTAACATGAAACAGTTTTCTTTCTGGAAGTTTACTAACACAAGGTTATTCTACAAAGTATGCACAAGCATTTTTAATGTAAAATTAAATTTTAGTGTTTACAGCAAATAAACCCTGCTGGTAGTATTTATTTTTATAGATGATTTTGCAGGTCTACTGCAATATTCAGAGTAGTGAGTGTGTATTTCAATAGAATGAATACTTTCACTAACAAGACTGATAAGAGTAAATATAAAATACACATACAATGAATTTTACAGGCCTGTCAACTTTAATGACTGACTTTAGCTTTCTCCTGCTTTTCTAGGGACCAGCAACTCTTGTTTCTAAAGCATTCTGACAGCCCCTCACGTGGATTATTGGCATTTTTCCATGAAAGAGCCTAACTTTTAACTGCACTGTGGATTTCTGAATTCAGACTGAATTCTCATCCACCTCTTAATGATTTTCAGAATGAGCACACATTTTGTAGACAAAGCCCTGGCATTTCAGTGCTTCTGTACAGTTAATTTCCACACAGTTAAAATCCCACAGTTAGTATGTTGATAGTGTAACTAATAATTAATGTGTCTTATCTGGCTGATTTATTTTAAAAGCATGAGAAGGAATCAATCAAAACTAAGTGATTTATGCTCATGCTCCCCATTTGTCCACAATATACAACAATGATTTCAAGAAGCATTGGTTATCCCACCAAAAGAGCAGAGGCTGAGCATTTTACTGTGGGGAATAGCACTAAGAATATGTGGCAAAAATCACAAAAATGAACAGAACAGCGGCTTTTGGGAGGAAGCTACACACAGTGATTGTCAGGACATAGACAATGTGACAGCTTTGTTCCGGAGAGACCTAAAAACTTTGGTGTTCAAAGGCTTAATTACCTCACAGCAGGCTTTAGAAAGGCAAGCTTGGTATGAAGGCAAATATGCATTCCAAACACAGAATAACTCCTTAGGAAATTTAAAGGAAGGACTTTAAATTTAGGACTTCAGGGAATAAAGGGTCTGGCTTAGGACTTTAAATGAAGTTAGCATAAAAGATCTGGCTCAAGAAGTAATGGGCCAGCAGTAGCTAAAATGTATTCCTGAAAAGCAGCCCAGTTTGTGTGTGTCTCAAAATGACAGAACAATGGTTCTGCTCTGCTCCCACAGCTCCCCACTCCCAGCCCACTCCAGGGCAGATCTCTGCCACAGATTTCTGGCACTTCTGCCTTGCCAGTCCAAAGTGTGGAGACACAAATGTCTCACCAGGACAAGTGCTGACAGAAACCCCCAGGAGAGACACAGCTGGGCCATGAAGAATGAAACCACGTGTCTGCCAGCACAGGTTCTTGGCAGCACTCATTCTGACCCCAGAGTGAGGGACAGACTGGCTGTGCCCCCAGCAGGCGCCTGCTCAGCCCACAGAACACAGGGCAATTCCACAGTGCACACTGTGACAGCAGCATTCCTCCAAAACCAGCAGCAACTCTGGGGTCAGGAAGTAAAAATTCCTTTGATCTTTCTAATAATTCTCTGTCTTTCATGTTGGCTTTCAACACTTGTCATCTTCCTGGCTGAAGAACTGATGGAAAACACACCCATGAACTCTTGTGGAGACAAGAAGCAAAAGTCTGCTGTGATAAGGAAATTCTGATTTTGGCACAAACAGCGCTGTGCATAAAATAAAACCCCAAAAACAACAAACAGTCAGAAGTGGTAATAGAGAAAATTAATATTGCTGTGAAAATTCAGTGTTTATTCACATTCAACACCCCTGGTGACATAAAACAACCACTGCTGAGCAGGGCTAAATTGTGAGTACATCTGGATGGTCAGCAGTAGCTGCAACGCTTTCAAAGGATGATGGAGTTACTGGAGTCACTTCACAAAATAAAGAAAACACTGTTTTAATGGAGATTAAACCCCAGGCAAACAGGTTCTGGGAGCAGTCAGCCAGGAATGGATTATTATGCTGGAGTCACCTGACAGCCAGGAGTGCAAACACCCACCTGTGCACGCCTGTCCTTGGCAGGGGCTGGAAGGGAAAGCCTGCACATGCACACTTCTGTTTAACTCTGCTGCTTCCTGAGCCCTGACAGGGCTGCAAGCCACACACAGCCCTGCTCCTTCCACTGCTGCACTCCCAAGGACAAAGAGTGTTTTCCTGCATGGTGAATTACTGGGAATATAAAGCATAAAATCATGGAGTAGTTTGGGCTGGGACATCAAAGCTCAGCCAGTGCCACCCCCTGCCATGGGCAGGGACACCTTCCACTGTCCCAGGCTGCCCCAAGCCCTGTCCAGGCATTCATCAGCCATGCCTTGGCCAGTCAGTAATTGGGACACTTTGCTCCTTTGCAGGACAAAAGGAATATTCCCAAAAAGGTCACCTTGAAAAGTTTGGGAACCAATGGGATGCATCCAAGGCAACGCCCACACAAAGAGCAGCAACTCACAGCTGTCCCAGAGGAATAACAGCCCACTGTGGAAGTTATGTTGTAGTTCAACATTTAAGTTTTAAAACTAAATAATCAAGTCACTACATTATTGTGCACCTTTCTTTTCTTACAGGCCTTGCAGTATCACTAATTTCAGGCAGTTATTTAAAGAGCATGTGCATTATTCAAATCCTTGGCTGCTGCTTCCCTGCCTTTTTTCCTGCTCTCCTTCTGCAGGCAGTGATTTATCCTGCTCCAGGATTCAGACTGCCTGCCCTACTGAACACAGGCTTTAGAGAATTGGTTGCTGATAACATTGATTTTTCTGTTTATCTCAATTCTTACCTCCACCTCAGCTCTTTAAAAGATCAGTTCTCCTGCCTTCATGTTTGTTTTGCAATCTAAAACAAGATTTTAATGCTGGACCTGGCGGCAGCATTAAGAGATAAACAAAACAAAAACCCCAAAGCAATTTTCCTCAGCTCCCTTTGTGACTTCCACTCCTTGTCCATCCCAGCTGTTTTCCCACACAGCTCCCGTTTCCCAGCAGAGAAGCTCCCCAGTGGGAAGCTTGCATTCAATTTTAGGGTTGGTTTTCTTTATTTCAGTTTATTTCCGGAGCCGCAGCACACCCAGGAGCTGCAGCAGGAGGTCTCACCCCGCAGAGCCAAGGCACACATGGCAAAACCCCGGGGTCCCCGCGTGTCTTGCTCACAGCTCCAGCGCCTCGGGGGCGCTCAGGAAAACCAAGAACATTCCGAGCGGAAAGGGCCCCGCAGCCTGACCCCGCGCAGACACCCGCAATGCCCAGCCCGGGCATCCCAAGGCTCCCGGGCCGGCCGTGCCCGTTCCCGGCAGCGCCAGCGCGCCGGGAGAGCCCTCGCTGCTGTAACCAAGGGCGAGCCCGAAGCGCCTCTGACTTACAGAACTTCTCTCAGCGCCAAACCCAGCACCGTCGCTCCGCACACGCGCTCGCAGCGCACAGGGAGGAAAGGACGCTCCCGCACCGCCCCGCAGAGCTGCACCCGGGCACGGGGTCTGTCCCTTTCCCTGTCCCTTCCCGTGCCCCTGTCCCGCCCTGAGGCGTCACCTTGGCGCAACCCCTCAGCCAAGCTCCCGCCGCCGCCGCCATTTCGGCGCCCGCCCCGTGACGTCAGAACCAACGCCCTCGTGACGTCATGGCAAACACCCCGTGACGTCAGAGCCAACGCCCCCTCTCCTCCGCTCCCGCCGGCGCGCCCGGGTCTCGCGAGACTGCGGTGGGCGGGGCCGGGCCGGGCCGGGCCGGGGGAGGCACAACAAACATGGCGGCGGCGGGCGGTGGTGGCGGCGCGGGGCGGCGGCGGTGAGTGCTGCCGGTCCTCTCCTTCCTGCTCTTTCCCTGCCCTTCCCTCTCTTTCCCTCTCCCTTTCCGCCCCTCCTTCTCCTTCCGGGGCCTCCCTGTGCCGTGACGGGGCCGGGCGGGGGGCAGCGCTCGGGGAGGGCCGCGCTGCCCCGCCGGGAGCGGGGCCGGGTCAGCGGCGCAGCCCCGCGGCCGCTGCCTTGGCGTGGAGCGGGGGAAACACCAATCGGAGCGGCCACAGAAAGCACAGGACGGCAGAAATGACAGAGTTACTGGAATCGCAGCATCGCAGAGTCGCGGAGGTGGGAAGGAACCGATCCGGTGCCGCCTCCCCGCTCGGCGGGGCCGTCCCCGGCACACGGCGCGGGTTCCGGGCGTCTGCAGCGGGGGAGGCTCCGCACCTCGCTGGGCAGCCTGCTCCCACCCTCACAGCGGAGTTCTTCCTCGCTGGGGTGGAACTCGCTGTGCATCGGTCCCCGCCCGTGGCTCTGGTGCCTGCCCTGACACCCCGGGACACCCGGGGCTGAGGGTCCCTCTCGGCGGGGCTCCTCTCCAGGCCGAGCTCCCTCCGCCTTTCCCGGGCACGGCGCTGCTCCAGCCCCTTCAGCATCTGCAGCCCTTCACTGCACGCTCCACAGAAGCTCCGTGGCTCGTGTCCGAGGAGCCCGGAACGGGACACGCGGCTTCCTGGGAGGTTTCCCGTGGCCGTGTCCCTTCCTGCTCCGGCTGGGGCTGGAGGAGGAGGAGCGGGATCGAGCGGGGCCGCTCGGGGCTGGTGACAGGTCAGGGTGGCCACCGACGCTGTGCTTCACTCCCCTCCCCACGGTCACACTCATTCCAGACTCCATCCACCTGCTTGGATGAAGTTTGGAATCCTTCCTGCTTTCATTTATTTGCTATGGAAAAGATGGAAGAGAGAACACACCCCCTTTTTTTCCCCGGGATTCCTTAGAAGGAGGTGGGATGCATCCATCTGCTCACAGTAATTCTATTCTCTCACTGCATACATGTCCTCATAGACACTTTATGCTGTTATAATTACTGCAGGATTAGTTCTGACTGTGTGTGTGAAACTGCTGGGTGTACCCTATGAACTGCTTCCTTTAGCAGCATTATTCAGGCAGAATATTTCATCCTGGCACGTTCTTTGCCAGCAAGCTCAGCTCGGTGCTGTGACCCCTGCTCAGGCCAGCAGTTGTGCCTGGGTAGGAGATGAGTAAGCAGTGCCCTGCTGCTGGTGGTGTGAAGCTGGAGGAGGTGTGGTTGTGGCAGCAGAGCTCGGGTAGCACCTGGTGTGATCAGCCCAGCCCTGGGGTGTGAAACACGAGCTGGGCTGCTCAGTTTCTGGGAATTAGAATTGCATTTGCAGGTTTGCAGGAGTGACACAGCAAGGATCAGATGTGTGTCACTCTGCCCTGAGAAGGAGAGCTGCTGGCTGTGTAGCTCTGAAAAATCCCACACAAAATCACAGAAGTGTCTGAGCACACCAGTGGGAGCTTTGGGTCATGTTTAAATTGTGGTGACTTCCCTACACTGGTGTAAAGAAAAGGATGAGTGTTCTCATGATAAATCAATGAGGTAGAGAAAGGAAGTTTTGTGCAGTTGATCCCTAATCTGTTTATGAAGTTTTATGTCATTTTCTTTCACAATTAAATGATTTTTAAAAGCAATCAGTGCAATAAAGCAAGGCTGAGAGAATTGGGGTTGTTCAGCCTGGAGTGGAGAAGGCTTTGAAGTGACCTAATTGTGGCTTTTCAGGACAGGACACAAAAGAAAGATGGAGAGAGACTATTTACAAGAGCCTGGAGTGTCAGGACAAGGGGAAATAGCTTTAAACTGACAGAGAGCAGAGTTAGATGGGATATTAGGACGAAATTCCTGGCTGTGAGGGTGGGCAGGCCCTGGCACAAGATGCCCAGAGCTGCTGTGGCTGCCCCTGGATCCCTGGAGTGCCCAAGGCCAGGCTGGACACTGGGGCTGGAGCAACCTGGGACAGGGGAAGGTGTCCCTGCCATGGCAGGGGTGGCACTGGGTGGGATTTAAGGTCCCTTCCAACCCAAACTATTCTGTGATTCTCTGAAATAAGTTTTAGTGCCTTACCCAAAGGCACACACAGATTCTCCTCTGATAAAACAAACCTTTGATGTTGTTTTGAATGGTTTAATTTTAAATTATTTCTTATTATAATTCATGGGAAGTTGGCCTGGTCAAGACTCTGTGTTACATTGTCCTGTTTTTCTCTTCATATCTTCAATATTAGAGGTATCTTTAATATTGCAATTCATATCCTGATGTCTTTGTTTTACTGCAGGAGACACCAACAAATGGAACACAAATTAACTTAAGCCTACAGGAGGCTGGCGACACCTGGAAGAGAGGGTAGGTAAGAGATAGATAAAGATGTGTTCCAGACTTAACTTAATGGTGGTAATCAGTGCTGGGAGTTGAGCCCACTCAGGCAAGATGTGAAAGAACATCCTCATCTGGATGCCAGAAATGAACCAACGTCTGTGAGGAGCTTTGGATACACAGGAGAAGATATTTAAATGTGGTCTGGAACTCAGAACTTGAGTTTCTGTAGGTCATCTGAGAACCTATTAAAAATAAGGAATATTCCTGTTGAAATGGTAGCAGTGTAAATTATTTCTGGTTATAATCTGTGGAAATAACGTGACAGACTCGTTGTTCTCCTTCCACATGTATCCCAATCTCTGTCTTCCCAAATTCATTGTGAATTGGGACTTCCTAGAGGTTTGTTGTTTACACTCCCCAGTACAAGCCTAACCACTGATTTCTGGGGAATATTTTAATCATTTCAGGGCAAAATAATGGATAGGAATAAGACCTTTACTCAGGATAGGAAAGTCAAATTTTGGGAGAGCTGTGAAACAATGCTTTGTCTAAGCTTCTTTCCAGCTTTGCTAATCACCCACATTTAGTTGTTTCCCAACATTGCAGTTCCCAGAACTGACTGACCCAAATATGGGGATTTTTGGAGCCAGATGTTTATTGGAAAACAGAAGTGAGCCAGAAGTGTCCTTCAGGTGGCATCCAGGAAGCAGAGGATGCAGCCTTTGAAAAACTTTTACTGGAAGTGTGATTGTTTTATAAAATTGAGAGCAGCAGAGTGTCAGAGCCCTGTCTTTCAAACACAAATCTTTTTCAGGTTTCCTTCTTGTAACTCATGGGGGTTGGGAGGAGTAATAGACTCACATTTCCTTTTTATTCCTTCTAGGAAAAGTGGAGAAGCTGTGCTCTGTGCTTCTTCTCTGATGTGTTGTGGTACATTTTGGAGCATGTTTGCTACTTAGCAGGGAACTAAACTTCAGGTATGATCCATTATTTTTATTTTTAAAAGACAGGTTGATTATTATTATTATTATTGTTATGTATTTTTTAATTTTAAAATTGTATTTACTGTGTTGTTATTATGTCATTTACCTGTTGCTGAAAGATCTGATGTGTTGTACATTTTGGAGCATGTTTGCTACTTAGCAGGGAACTAAACTTCAGGTATGATCCATTATTTTTATTTTAAAAAGACAGGTTGATTATTATTATTATTGTTATGTATTTTTTAATTTTAAAATTGTATTTACTGTGTTGTTATTATGTCATTTACCTGTTGCTGAAAGCGCCTTCCCCATGAATTGTATTGGTGATCTTTAATGAGTTAAACATTCAAAAACCAATATTCTTCTGGTTGCCAATTTGTTCTTTGAATCGGTGTGGTGGGTCTAATGCTGGCAAATGCCCACGCATCCACTAAAAATTATTTATTTAATAATTTCCTGCTGTGAGATATGGATTAGGAAGGGCAGGCTCAAAACTATAAATGGTATAAACAAAACTTTATTAACAGAATTCAAATAAAAAATGATAAAATCAGAACAAACCTTCAGAACACTTCTTCCCCAACACCCTCTTTTCTTTCCCACAACTTAAAGAGACAAAACCTGGAACTTTCAGTTTGCCACCTCTAAAATAATCTTTCTTCAGTCCAGCTAGGGAGGGGAGTCTCTCTTGCCATGCTGTGGAGATTCTCCACAAGAAGCAGTTCTCCTGTGGCTTCAATGCCAGCAGTAAATCAGCCCCCAGGAAAGGAAAATCTGTCTGCAGTGTGAAGGTCCCTCCCATGAGTTACAGCTTTCCCACAGCTGCTTTCATGGGCCATGTTAACTTATGGGGCACTATTTTATGGATGAACTGTTCTAGCATAAAAATAAAAGTTCTCTTCTTTTATCTCTGGGAACAGAGTTCTTTCTTCTTCTATCCCTGGGGCAAAGTTTGTCATCTCTCTCCGTTCCAGCTTCTCATTGGATTACAGCTTTTCAGCATCCACAGCTCCAGCCTGAGTGTCCATCTCTCAGGGGCTGCAGCTGAATGCTGCATCCCCCCACGCACTTTGTGAGAAAAAGGGAAAAAATAAAGTCTGATAGATCAAAAATATGTCTTCACCATAGCCTCACCAAAGAATTTCAGCCCAAGACTAAGGCATCTCCTCAATCCCCTCCCATCTAGAATTTGACTCCTTTACTGCTCTCAGTGTCCATGCTGTTTTCTCCACGTGTCTTCACCCTTTCCTTTTCCTGACTTGGGAGAGAATTAGTATGTTCATTTGCTTTATCAATTGGAACAGTTTTTATAGAGTCCTGCAGCATTGAAAGGTTGATCTTGTCCAGGTTCCACCACTGAGGAATCGCTGTGTCTCTGCCTGCTGATCATGTACTCCCTGCTGGCACCACCCCTGTGCCTTTCCTTCATGTGGGGTGTCAGGAAAAGAAACAAAACTGCTGCTGCTGCTTTTGTCCTTCTGTCTAAAAGCAACATTGCGAGCCATGCCGAGACAGCCCCGGCTGCGCCGTCCTGGCCGCGCGGTCGCCCGCAGTGCTGGGACAGTCCCGGCAGCACGGCCTGGTGGTGGCAGAAATCCCAGCCAAGAGCACCCCAACCTGGCCAGGAGAGCCCAGCCAGGCCTGGCCTGGCCAGGAGAGCCCAGCCCAGCCAGGCCTGGCCCAGCCAGTGCCCTCTTCAGAGGCCCTAAGCGGCCATTCCCATCCTTGAATGCGTTTTCGTAGAGGCATGTTCCGCTCTTCTAAGTGGTTTAAACAGGTGTCAATCTTCCAAACTGGCCCGCTGATTGGTTGACCAGATGTCAATCTTCAACTCTAGCCAACTGATTGGCTCTTCGAACTAGGCAGCTCATTGGGTCTGCCAGGTCCCCACCCCCTCAACTGAAAACCAGACTTTGTTAAACCACCACACACGTGCTGTGTGATAAAAGTAATTCTTCACTTAAAATCCAACCCAAAACCTGGACTTGTTTCTATGAATGCAGCCAAACTCAATGCCACTTGTGTTCTGAAAACATTTTCCCTTCTAGGCACGAGAGGTTGTAAATGAAAGAGTCAATATGGGGGAAAAGAAGGCAGAACCGTTGGATTTCGTGAAGGATTTTCAGGAATATCTGACCCAGCAGACTCAACATGTCAATATGATCTCTGGATCAGTTACTGGTGACAAGGAGGTAGAGACTCTCCCGGGAGGTGAGCTGTACCATCAATTTTTTTCCAGTACCATACATTTGATTTTTTTGAGAATGACTTCAGTGTTCACAGTCCAGGTAATGCTGCAGCTGTATGGAAGCATTTCTGATAGTCATTTTCATGTCACAAAGGATGTGTATGTACCTTAGTTTTAACCAGGGCACGTTCTTATAATTCTCTATATTTAAAGACCAAGAGAGAAGCAAAAGCCATTTGGCACTTGCTCACAGTGTGACAGATGGCATCCCACAGATTGTTCATTAAAATCTGCGTTGCGTTGTTCACAGCTGGGACAGAAGGTGATCAGAATGGTCTGGATCATCCTTCTGTTGAAGTTTCCCTGGATGAAAACTCAGGAATGTTGGTGGATGGCTTTGAAAGGACTTTTGATGGGAAGTTAAAGTGTCGATACTGTAACTATGCCAGCAAAGGAACAGCACGGCTCATCGAGCACATCAGGATTCACACAGGTATGGCATCCTCTGCTCTGCCTGCCTGGGGGCCCTGGGGGCATTTCCTCTGCATTGGGATTTGGCAAATTCAAGCAGCGTGAGAATTCTTAACAGGAGCTGGGTATTGGTGGGTTTTTAGAGTCCATTTTTGTAAAGGTGTGCCATGTACCTATTTAAACTGTGCCTATCCCTACTGACATTTATTATCATAAGTAACTATATGGGAGTAGAGTTTAGCATGAAAGCTTCAATGTAAATTGAAGGGCCCTAAAAATACCTTAGTTTTTCTGTGCTGATGAGAAAAGTGACAAATGTACATGTTCCTACACGGAGATTTACAGGCCCTTTTCTTCCTCTGTTTAGCCATGAAAATATTCCTGTTCTGCACAACATTCTAGATGTGGAAGCACAAAGCCTAGGAATAAGAATGAAGTTATTGGTGGAATATTCAAATGTGAGGACTTACCATCAAGTTAGTGACTGGTATCAGCAGTGAACAGAAAAATTATCAACTGTGGCTTGTTAAGGAGCATTTGCCACTGTTGGGTGTATAAACCTGAAAAGCAAAACTCTCATAGAGGTTAAAATATCCTAAACTGTTCTGAAAGCCCAAACTTCATGGCAAATGAGAGAAAACAAAAAAAATAGGTGCTTGTGAACTCTGTCAAGTGTATCACACCACTACAGACAACTTCAAGATGTTAAGCAGAGCAGAAAAAAAATGTGTCTTGCAAAGAATGAAAGTTTTTACAGGTTTCCAGTCTGGTATGGACTGTCCCAAAACCTCCGTGTGTCTCTTTTCAGGGGTCTGGGGTAGGTGGCATTTTGGGACTCACCTGTTGTAGCTGGGATGTGATTGTAGCTCTCCTCAGGCACAGTTAGTCAGTCTCACTTTGCTGGGAGCCATTCCTTCCACACAGGAGTTCCCTGGGTGGATTTGGGGAAAGGTGGGGCTGCAGTGTTGGCTTGTTTCAGCAGGGCATCGTGGGGTAGGAAATGGCAACCAGCCAGAAATCAGAGAGTTCTGAGGTTCAGATTCTGAAGGACCTGGTAAATTCTTCTCTTGTGTCTTCCAGAACAAGAAAACAGTTATTTTGGTTTGGTTTTCCAGGTTGGGTTTGGTTTGTTTTTTCACTCAAGGGAAGAAGATCCAAGGCCTGAGTGTTGTTTGGCTTGGAAGGCTGGCAGAGGGCCAGGAGATGGGTTGCTTGTGCTGTGAAGCTCAGATGAGTCAGCATTAAAGAGAGAAGTGGCAGCTGACTCACAGCCTCAGAGCAGTGTAAATCAACAGGTACAGCATCCTGGACATCTGCCAAAGGAATTGTGACCCAGGCATGGTCATGCAGCCATTATTATTATTATTAAGTGCAGCCTACTGCAGGATTGACTTCATGCAGATAATGAGTAGCTCACCAGCTGTGTTGTGCTACATGTCATGGAAAACTTTTATCTCTGTGTAACCAGTTTAGAATGAAATCAGCTTGACAAACTCCCTGCATTCACACAGACTTTGCCAATCTTCTCATACCATTTTGTCAAGTGCCCATATCTTTACCCATCCTTGTGTGTATATACATGAGTGCAGAGAGATGCTCATACAGAAATCTGGGTTTTACTTGGTGCAAAAAAGGTACTTAGAGGTAGCATAAAAATTGATTTCTTTCCTTTTGGAGAGCCAGTGGTGTAGGGGGAATAAAAGAAATCCATTTGGGATCCCAGACTGTGATCTCAAACTATGGAATGCTCATCAGTCATATGACAGGGATTTAGAAATTGAGCTGGCACTCAAGATAGGAAGATGATCTTTCATTTCAGCTCCTGAACACACATCAGATCCTTTAGGTACTTCTGACATTGCAGACCTGGATCTGTAACTCCTAGATCAGTCTGTCAAGGGAAAATCGGAAGTTCTAAAGTGCTGGGTTACAAAAGTGCTAGCCTGTTATTCTGTTACTCACACTAACTTTTTTAAAAAAATACTCTGAAAACTTTGTATCTATAAATTTCATTTGATAGAAGAGCAAAGTTCTGCATGTGCAAAGGAGATGAGGGTCTCCCTGGTCATCATCCCATCTCCCATCTGGAAGAGCACCAGCTCTCCAGGGAATACCTGGCTTTTGAATTCTGTTACAACCCTTTAGCCACAGCTCCTTTTTCAAAGCTCCATCCTTGAGTGGCTGCCTGTGTGCGTGGGTTATTTGGAGTGGTAGTTCCAGGATGCTGAGGAGTAGGGATGTTTGAAGGTCCCAGAAGGATACCTCCCTCAGAGTTACCATGATGAACAGTGACATTTTGTGGCACAGTCATTCTGTGTTCCCTGGACCCAGGGCACCACGCAGACATCACTGCACTCAGTCCTTGGTGTTGTTGCTGCAGTTCCCAGGCAGGTTGTGTGTTATGCTGGTTCCACTCAGGATTTTTCTGTGTGCTGATGATCCCTGGGCGAGGCAGAGCTGTCCCAGTGCTCTCCACTCTCCCGGGATGAGCTCGAGGCTGGCGGTGACTGAAGCTGCGCGAGCGGCTCACAACGAGCTGCGCACAAAGCCTTTTCCAGGCACTCTGAGGTGCTGTGGGCTAACCTGTTCTGATTTTCCAGGGGAGAAGCCACACAGGTGCCACCTGTGTCCCTTTGCCTCGGCCTACGAGCGTCACCTGGAGGCTCACATGCGGTCCCACACCGGGGAGAAGCCCTACAAGTGCGAGCTGTGCTCCTTCCGCTGCAGCGACCGCAGCAACCTGTCCCACCACCGCCGGCGCAAGCACAAGATGGTGCCCATCAAGGGCACCAGGTCTTCCCTGAGCAGCAAGAAGATGTGGGGCGTTCTGCAGAAGAAGACCAGCAATTTGGGGTACAGCAGAAGAGCATTAATTAATCTGAGCCCGCCTTCCATGGTGGTGCAGAAACCAGACTACCTTAACGATTTCACCCACGAAATCCCCAATATCCAGACTGAGGGGTACGAGAGCATGACAAAACCCACTCCAGGTGGTGGCTTGCCAAGAGATCCACAAGACCTCATGGTGGATAATCCTTTGAACCAGCTCTCCACCTTAGCAGGACAGTTGTCCAGTTTGCCACCTGAAAACCAAAATCCAGCCTCTCCTGACGTCGTTTCCTGTCAAGACGAAAAGCCTTTCATGATACAGCAGCCTGCTGCACCTGCAGTAGTTTCAGCTGTGTCAGCAAATATTCCTCAGAATTCCTCTCCAACCAGCCCTGATTCCCGGCCCACACACAATCAGAGGAACTATAGTCCTGTGGCAGGGCCCAGCAGTGACCGCAGTGCCCACACCAGTACCCCCAGTATCAGCAACAGCCAGCCGAGCACTCCAGCTCCAACCCTGCCAGTGCAGGACCCTCAGCTCCTGCACCACTGCCCGCACTGTGACATGTACTTTGCAGACAATATCCTTTACACCATCCACATGGGATGCCATGGATTTGAAAATCCTTTCCAGTGCAACATTTGTGGGTGTAAGTGTAAAAACAAGTACGACTTCGCTTGCCACTTTGCAAGAGGCCAACATAATCAACATTGACTGAGAACATGCTTTTGTTTAGTTTTTTAACATATTACAGTCTATTTTTCATACTTGCTGATGGAAAGCTTGCACATTCCCATAAGGAATCTTCACATTAATCAATTTGACAAAGGAGGCAAATTTATTTCCGTGTTCTTGTAAAACTTGCCAGGGAAATTTTGTATCAGGTTCAGTTGCTGTTTTATATGTAGCCTTTAAAAAAAAGCCAAGAGTGCTGTAAGGGTTGGAATGCATTGACATGCTGTGGTTGTTAAATTTAAGTTGCTTGCACTCAATCCCAATAAACATTCTGCAAGTGGAGAAGCAGAGCTTGTGTCCTGAGCCATAGGATGTAATTCCCAGATTGTTTACTGGGCAAGACAAGACATATTATCCATAAAATACAAAAGGTCAATGCAATGAAACATCATGTAGAGACAGGAGAAGGAAGAATGGCTTCATGATGCCAGAGGGCAGGGTTAGATGGGATATTGGGAAGGAATTGTTCTCTGGGAGGGTGGGCAGCCCTGGCACAGGGTACCCAGAGCAGCTGAGGCTGCCCCTGGATCCCTGGCAGTGCCCAAGGCCAGGCTGGACAGGGCTTGGAGCAGCCTGGGATAGCAGAAAGTGTCTCTCCTTTAAGGTCCCTTCCAACCCCAACCATTCTTTGACTTTGGAGAAATCTTTAAAAACCTGGCTACTCAAAGAACCAGAAGCAATTTTCATGTAGAAATTCAATTTGATGTAAAAGTTGCTTTAATCTGATGAAAGTTAATAATAAGTTTTTGTTTAGTATAGTCTAAACTCTTCATGCTAGGACTTAAACACTAATTTAACTATTAGCACAAAGCTAGAAGATAAGAAGTTATTGTGAATAAAACTATGGTAGGAAAAAGAAAGAGCTAAAAGCCTGTCATTCATGAGTTATTGAAAACAAAAGAGTAATATACCTTATTTTACCTACACTCTACAAAATTTTACATGCCATTGTTTTTCAAAGGAGGCAATTTTAGAGACATAATGAAGAGCCTGTAGAACTAATATATATTCTGTGAGATTTCTAACTGCCTTAAACTGAGTTGTACAGATATTTAAAATTTGCACAATTAGACTTCTGTCCTGCTGATGGAAGTTCTGATAGAAACAAACAAGAAGTTTACAAATCAAGCTCCTTTGCTCAGTTTTATGTTGGGCCAGGCTACAGCTGAGAGGTTGCCTGTACTTTTGAGAGTTGTATAATCCAGTTTATTGTACATTTCAGCTGGCTTGGGGGCCTGGTTTGTCCCCTCTCCCAGGTTTGGTGTCCTTTGGGTGTGCTGGGAATAAAGGGAAAGACCTCTGGCTTTTTCTGGCTCCCTGTAGGATGCAAAGGAAAACTGACTGACTACACTGAAGCTGTTTTTAGGAATTGTGGATGGCAAATGATAACTGAAGTTGTTTATTTTGTTTCATAGTGTACACTCATCTTTAGAAGCCCTCAGGCTAAAGGACAGGCACTTTAACATAAACCTGAGTAAAACATTAATTAAAATGAATAATAACTTTATGTGCTAGATAAGAATTTGAGACATTAAAAATAAAGGAAGAACTGTTACTTGTCCCATATGTAGACATGCACTTTTACCTTGGTTTGTCCTACTTGAGACAAATTAAAGCTTCCCTTATATATTCCCCCTTTCCTATCAGCAAACCATGTTTTGTTAAAAGCAAGAAGATTTTATTAATGTTCCACAAGTCAGAGGTTGGAATCTCAATAGGAAATGTTGACTTATTCAAATTCATATTTTTTGCTAAAATTTCCTGAAACCAATGGAAAAACTTACAGTGATCAGGGTGAGATGAATGCAGGAAAACCACCTGTAAGAATTTTAGCTGTAGAAGTGATTTTGACTTTAATTAAATAGAAATTTGGATACCAGATGTGTTTCTGTGTACCTGACTGACCTACTGATGAATTTCTGTGCTTGAGGAACTGGGTTCTTCCTTGGCTGTGCAGTCTTGAAGTAATGAGGTCAGAAATCTGTCACTGCAGTGGCTCCAGTGTAGAAGATGAACAATAACACTGTCACTCCTAAAAATTGTTTTGTTTTCAGGCCTGGTTCAGAATTTGTTTTGCTGCATTTGTAAGACAGAATGTAATTTGCATTTTTCATCAGGACACTCTGTAATTCCAAAATATTTCATTGTTGATTTATAGTTTTTAGATTTATTTTGTAAGTAAAGCTGCAAATCTGTGTGTGTAAACATCCTGTATTTTAAGGAGTAAAAGCTGACTGAACTGCAATCCAGGTGGAAGTTACTGCTCCTGAACAGGTTCTGGAAACAAAATTTTTCCAGTCAAAGATAGCAGAAATGGTGTCTCTGTTTTGATCACACATTGAACAATTCTGCAATTTAAATTTGGCTCAAATGTAGTGCTAGGATAAAAGACTGGAAGACTTTACAAGTAGTAATTTATGGAAGTGGTTTTCCCTGCCTTTTTGGTAGATGATGCACTCTCCTATTCCCAAGGGAACTTGTGGAATGCTGGTGCTCCAGGGAGCACCTCACAGTGCTGAGTGATCACAGCAGCCAAGTGCTCCTTGGTTTGTGGTTTTTTCCTGCCTGGTATCACAGGAACAGTCATTTCCACGTGCACAGATGTGGTTTCTGACCTCTGGGGCTCCTGCTGGCAGTGTTCACATTGTTAGAGGCTTCTTGTCTCATGATTTGGTGATTTAGAGGAACAACTCCTGCCCCAGGATGGCCTTGGACAGAATTCAGGATAGGTCACTAATGGGGGAGCTGGGAGCAGGAGGAAGCCTGCAGGACCTCGTGGAAAAGGGGCCCTTGTTTAGAGGGGGATCCCATTGTGGGGAATGTGTGTTCTTAATAACAGAACTCAGTGTGAAAAAATGTGTCCCCAAGCCTTGCAAATCAAGGTTTGGAAGGATTTTCCAGCTGCTGCCTGGACACCATTGGTTCTGCTCTGGAGTGACTAAGGGGAAGATTAGCTGGGACATCTCTGAATGGATGAGGCATGAAAAAAACTCTTTTCCCTGTTCCCTTGGGCAAACTCCTCCTTGCAGGGGGTTCTTGGGCAGCAGCAGCAGCATCTCTGGTGCTCATCCCTTGGTTTTGCCCCCAGAGCCCTGGGGTGGATCCCTGTGTCCTTCCCAGGACTGGGATTGCTCGTGTCCCATGATCACACTGTGTTCAGCTGTGCCCTGACATCATTGTCCCCTTCTGTCAGCTGAGGAGCTTTGGAAGGTGTATTTTCCTGTTTTTCATTATTTATACATACTATTGACTATAATTTAAAGAGCAGAGCTGGTACTGGCAAATTCTTTCCAAGTGTGATCCCTTGCACAAGCAGGCCTCACCCAGAGTCAGTGAGGGAGACTTGGCCAGGATCCTGGGATTGAGCCCTCTGTTAAAAGAACTTTTCATGTTGAGTCCTCCATGTGCTACACTGCTGTCACTTGTTTTGGTGGTTTTTTAAAAACCCAAATCCTCACATTATAAGGCAATGGGTGATTGGCATTACAACAGTTATTAATGGAGGTTTTGGAAGGAGATGGAATTTTTCCATAGCTCAGTTCTGTTAAATTCTGTAGCTCCAAAACATGAACTTTGTGGGGGTTTTGTTTTCATTGTCACAGCTTATTTTGTAACTTTGTGGACATTTCTAACATGCACTATTTACAGCACTCTTAATACACATTTACTGTTTTGAGACTGAATATTCCAATGAACATTTGGATATTTGAACATCTTTATTATCTCAGTTAATATTCAACTGTGAAGGAGGCAATAGGAAAAATATTTGTTTTTTTCACAGACACATGTTTAGATGAAGAGGATTTAGACACAAAATGTTGATTGGCTTTTTAATATAAAACTCAGTGCCGGGACACTTTCCAGTGTGTTTTCCAGCCAAATAATCTGTTCCTGTTTGTTTTGTTCCAGAATGTTTTGGGGGTTTGCTTTTTGTTTCTTTTTGACGAAGGGAATGTAATTTAGAAGTCTTCACTGGCAAGTTTTCTACTAATTTTAAGCTTCCTTGAAAATCTACAGCAAATGATGTTCTGCTGCAGGGAATCTCTCTCCTGCTAAAGCATTTTTCATTGAGCAATCTTTGTCTATGTGCTTCTAAGTACCCACTTTGTTAATAATATGTATTTCAGTGTAAAAAGCAGATTTTATGCAAAAATGAAACCTGTTAGAGTTGTAAAATAAATTTTAATGTTAGTGAACGTTTCTGAGACGACAAGGTTAATTCTGAAATAACTCTATCTCGTGTAGTTCATGTTGTGAAGCTTTGCTTTTGTAAGATATGAATAAAATAACACTTTCTAATTAGGTCCCATGTCAGTTAATTGCATGTCCTGCCATGGGTGGAGCTGGTGATTTCCCAGGTGCTCCTCCTGGGTTAACTCTTTCTGATTCTGTTAATTTTTTAAGGTAATCAGTGAAATAATCTGAAATTAAAAACAGTTACAACTCAAGTTATGACAACTCAACCTTAGCATTTCAGACACTTGCACAGATCATCAGTGACAGGGCAGGAATGCTGTGAGTTTTGGGGTTAACCCTGCAGAGGATGGTGGCTGTGAGCTCCCAACAAGCCTGGATTCTGTGTAACTGCCTGGCTTCCAAAAATCACCACTGGCAATACTTTTTACACTCTGTGCAGATACAATGAGAAGCTTCTACCCCTGAAAACAGCACTTAGGGAAAACCAAAGGATCAACAGTAACATACTCATCCTCTGAGATGCCATCAGAGCTGCTCAGAATGAGGCTGTGCTGCTCCCAGGGGTTCTTCCTGGGATCTGGCATTTCTATTTTCCTTGCCATTAACTGTATGGTGTGCTCAGGCACAGGATCACTCCTGAGGCGATTCCTCTGCAGGCAGCATTCCACTGGACACTCTAAAAACAACTGGCAGAAGCCCAAGGAATCTAAAAAGAACAGAACCAGGGAATTTTATCTTTAAACAGTTCAAGTAACAATTTCTGAGAGCAGCAAAGATAATTTCATTCCACTCCAGCCATGGGCAGGGATACCTTCCCTTGTCCCAGGTGCTCCCAGCCCTTGTCCAGCCTGGCCTTGGGCACTGCCAGGGATCCAGGGGCAGCCCCAGCTGCTCTGGGCACCCTGTGCCAGCCCTGCCCACGCTCACAGGGAACAATTCCTGCCCAATATCCCGTCCATCCCTGCCCTCTGGCAGTGGGAAGCCATTTCCCCTGCCCTGTCATTCCATGTCCTTGTCCAAAGTCCCTCTCCAGCTCTCTTGGAGTTCCTTATGCACTGGAAGGTGCTTTGAGGCTGCTCTAGGAAGGGGTTTACACCAATTTGTAACAAGGCAGTAACAAAGTGACATTGATTGCTACCCTATTGCAGGCACCCAGCAATCAGAATAACCCAGCTCGGGGAGAGCGCTCCAAAGAAGGCGGCTGGAGCTGAATTTCCTACGAACATCCTCACGCCGGAGATCACAATAATTACATTTGCGGGCCAGCTGGTACAGCTCGTAGCGCATGCTCTGGTAGTAGAAGTTGTCATCCAGCAGGAGGACGAGCGGCGGGGAGGCGGCCCCGGTGCCGCCCTCGGCGGCGGGCAGCAGCCGCTGCCGGCGGAGGCAGCGCAGGAAGCGCGGCCAGCCGGGCTGCGCGGGCCCGGGCAGCGCCGCCCCGGCGAGGAGCGCCCGCAGGAACCCCTCCAGGCACTGCAGCAGCTGGCGGCGGCTCCGCTTCCAGCCGGGCAGCTGCGGAGAGAGGACGGCGAGCGGTCAGGGCCCGCATCGCGGCCGCGGAGCCTCGGGCCCGGCCCGCCATGAGGGCTCCGGCCCGCCCGCCGCGCGTTGCCTGGCAACCGCAGTGACGCGCCGCACTGACCAATGGGGACGGCTCCTGCGGGCCCGCCCCCGGCGCGCGCGGGCGGAAGGCCTCGGGCGGGATGAGCTCGTCGTAGGCGAGCAGTGCGCAGGCCCAGCCGCGCCGCTGCGGCAGCCGGCGGCTCAGGGCGCGGCCCAGCGTGGACTTGCCGGCGAAGACCCACCCGGGCGCCGCCGCCGCTCCCCCGCTGCTGCTGCTGCTGCTCCGCCGCCAGCGCTGCCGGTCCCGCCGCTTCCGCCGGCGCTGTGCGCATGCGCGGGGACGGCGCGCCGAGGCGCCCCCTGGCGGGCTCGGTGCAAACGACAGAGCCGGCTCGGGTTGGACCGGTTCGGGTCTGAGCCGGTTCGGGTGAGGCGCCCCCTGGGTCGGACCGGGTTCGGGTCTGAGCCGGTTCGGGTTGGACCGGTTCGGGTCTGAGCCGGTTCGGGTCTGAGCCGGTTCGGGTCTGAGCCGGTTCGGGTTTGAGCCGGATCGGGTTTGAGCCGGATCGGGTCTGAGCCGGTTCGGATCTGAGCCGGCTCGGGTCTGAGCCGGTTCGGGTTTGAGCCATCTTTGACCCGGTTCGGGTTTGACCCGGTTCGGGTTTGGCCCGGTTCGGGTTTGACCGATCTTCGAGCCCGTTCTGGTTCGAGCCGGTTCTGGTTTGAGCCGGTTCGGGTTTGACCGATCTTCGAGCCCGTTCTGGTTCGAGCCGGTTGTGGTTCGAGCCAGTTCGGGTTTGAGCCGGTTCGGGTTTGAGCCATCTTTGACCCGGTTCGGGTTGGACCGGTTCGGGTCTGAGCCGGTTCGGGTCTGACCCATCTTTAACCCGGTTCGGGTTTGAGCCGGTTCGGGTCTGACCCATCTTTAACCCGGTTCGGGTTTGAGCCGGTTCGGGTCTGACCCATCTTTAACCCGGTTCGGGTTTGACCGATCTTCGAGCCCGTTCTGGTTCGAGCCGGTTGTGGTTCGAGCCAGTTCGGGTTTGAGCCGGTTCGGGTTTGAGCCATCTTTGACCCGGTTCGGGTTTGACCCATTTCTTACCCGTTTGTGGTTTTACCCAGTTCTGCTTTTACCCATTTTTTACCTAATTCTGCTTTTACCCATTTTTTTTTACCTGGTTCTGCTTTTATCCATCTTTTACCCGGTTCTGCTTTTACACATTTTTTAAAATCCAATTCTGCTTTTACCCATTTTTTAAATCAAATTTCTGCTTTTACCCATTTTTTTACCCGGTTCTGCTTTTATCCATTTGTTACCCGGTTCTGGTTTTAGCCATTTTATACCCAATTATTCTTTTACCCATTTTTTTTAATCCAGTTCTGCTTTTACCCATTTTATACCCAATTCTGCTTTTACCCATTTTTTACCCAGTTTTGCTTTTATCCATCTTTTACCCAATTCTGCTTTTACCAATTTTCTTACCCAATTCTGCTTTTACCCATTTTTTAAATCAAATTCTGCTTTTACCCATTTTTTACCCAATTCTGCTTTTACCCATTTTTTACCCAGTTCTGACTTTACCCATTTTTTACCCAATTCTAGTTTTACCCATTTTTTACCTAATTCTGCTTTTACCCTTTTTTTACCCAGTTCTGCTCTTACCCTTATTTTACCCATTTCTGGTTTTACCCATTTTTTACCCAGCTCTGGTATCACAATAAACATGAGAATTCTCTTTATTCCCCCCTGGAGCATCGAAGGCTGAGCCACCCCCACATGGCCAGCAGTGCTTTTTGTGGTGATCACAAAACAAAGATACAACCAAGCATGCTGCCCCTGAGGATTTATTTTCAATTGCAATGTAATAAATCTTTTGTGGTGATCACAAAAGATACAACCAAGCATGCTGCCCCTGAGGATTTATTTTAAATTGCAATGTAATAAATAAATAAAATCAGTGTCATATTATACTTGAGGTCTAAATGACAGAGATATTTAATAATAACAGTTTGAGATTCTGAGGGGTCAAGAAGAGACTTTTTGCCAGCAATCTCTTTGGGTTTTTTTTTCCCAGCTTTTCAGTGATGTGGTCATCTGGGGGTTGGAAATATTCTCTCGGAGAGGCAATCTGTAATTTATTCACTCTTTTCCCAGTTTGCACTCTGAAATTTGCACTGAGGCAGGCAGGGTGTGCTGCAGCCCCCAGGGCTGGGTGGATGCACACCACAGCTCTGTCCTTGGCAGTGAGGTGCTCCCTGCCCTGCTCCCTTCTGCTGGAGTCTTTCCCTGGATTTCTTGCATCCATTTGGTGGTGGCCTATTTGGAAAATCATGTCCCTGCATACATCCTCTGTGACCTCAGTGCTGGTTTCTCACTGTCCCGTTTAGAATGACAAAAGTTGACTCTGTTGCTTTTGAGGTGGAAGCAGTTTCTAGGAAAATGCATAAACCCTGAACCACTGTGGAGCTGTGGAGGTATCTCCCAACATCCCATAACTTCTGTAACAGATGGATGGGTTCTTTCAGACTCAGGACATGACCTACAGAGTTCCTGGTGTCCCCAGGTGAGGTTTCTTTTGCAAATGACCTGGAGTGGAAGCTGAGCTGGCTGTGAGAGGTGGGCTCTGGGCCCAGCGTTGGCGGGGCTGATGGCAGGCAGGGGCAGGGCAGGGCACAGGGACTGTCCCCAAACCTGGCTCTGCAGGCCCTCGGAGCTCCCGGCAGTGTCCTGAGGAGAGGAGAGCCCAGGAGCTGAGGTGCAGATCTCCCATCCTTGATTTTTGTCAGTGAACAGCAGAGCTCAGTGCCCTGTGCCCTGAGAGGGAGCAGCATGGAGAGTCCTGCTCTCTGACACTCTCCAGGTTCACTCCAGGGTCTGAGCTGTAAAGGTGAGGTAGAGGAGGCACAAACACAGCCAGCAGCAAGGAGCTGAGCTCTGGGGTGTCACCAACCTGTGCTCAGTGCCCCTGGGCACCCAGGCCTGCCAGGAGCTTCCCAAAGGCATTTTGGCTGCTCAAGGGCAGCACTGGAGCACTGAAATCCTTTCATGTGTTTTCCAGGCCAGTTTTTGTCAGAATTGGTTGAGGGTTCCCAAGAAACATCTCAGACAACTGGTCTGTGTGGGACTGGGGGCCGCTGGGGTCCTGAGGAAGCTGCAGGAAGCTGGGTTTGGACTGGCTGCCTGAGGTGGGGAAAACACATTGGGTTCAGTATTTCATGGCTTGAGACACCTGACATTTCTAAACTGGTTCTTTACAATTTTTAAACAGTTTCCAGCATTCCCACCTAATTTTCTCTGCCCCTTCCTCTCCCTTGCAGCATTTACCAGTGTTTATGTCAACATTTTTCCTTCAAGCCTTTATGATTGATGCTGCATGAAAAATCTATTAATTAAATCTAATTAATCTATTAAATGTAAACTTAATTTATCTATTAATTAAACCTAATGTAATCTTTAATCTATTTCATGATGCTGCACGAAAAATCCCCCTAAGCAGGACACAGGACATCAATAACTTCACTTACAGCAACATAAACATAGGGAAGATGAAGTGAAGAAGGTTTTAAACACTACAAACCTTGTGCCAGGGAAATGCAATTTGGTAAAAATATTGTGACTTGATGCAGCAGGCTGGAAAAAACATTGCAAAAAATCAGGTTAGCAGAAAACACAAAGTGCAGATAATTCTTCAGTATTAAGCTAATGACATTTTAGAACTGGCTCTCATTTGCTGGGGTGTTTTTCATATTCTCTTGCAATATTTTGTTTTGATAATTTTTATTCAGTTTTATCAGAGCTAGACCCACAGCCTGGCTAAGCAGCATCTCCAGTGTTTGGCCTAAGAAATAACAGAGGTGGTATCAGAAAGTCACAAAGTCATGATTAGCTGTGTTGGAGAGAAGGCACCGTGCAGTCTGGATTGCCCAACACGAAATAATCCAAGTCTCCATCTCTTTTACCTGATTATTTCCTGTTTCCTGACTTGCTCTGTTGCCTTGCTTTGGTTCCTGCCCGTTGTTATCCCTGAAACAGAAACCACATCATCAGGAATCCTTCAGGGATGCAGCATTTTCCAAGGACACAGGTCCAGCTCAGAGGTCTGGACCCTGCTTTGAGTCCATCCTGTTCTGGACTTGACAGGCAATTTCAATATGCTCTGCCCCTGTGTCCATACAATAAAATTACCAACAAAAATTAGAAAAGTGCAATGGATTTGGGAACAAATGCTTGAGAACAGACAACTGAGTGTCTGGATTGCACCTCCAAGGAGCAGGGGAGGGCTGTACACTCCCCACTGCTGCTGTTAGCAGGGCAGCCCTGTACTTCAGGAGGTGTGGAATAGTTTGGGTAGGTAAAGCCTTGGTGGAATAGCACCTGTGAGAAGGGAAATACCTGTGCTGTCCTCTGCTTTTCCTGCAAAGTTTTCTCCTTATTGCATCACGTTTAAATATTGCAACTGCAGTGAGGATGGCTACGGGCAGCACCAGGAAGAAGAAAATCAGCAGCCCATCCCGAAGTGATGTATCTAGGGAAAGAGAATTGAAATCATGGAATTTAAAACTTGATTTTTTCTGTTTTAAAAAGTACAATCTTCAAATTTCTGCAGAATAGAATTAACAACTTCACTGAAATTTATATTATGTTGCAAGCAGAAAAGTAGGATTTGGCTTTATGGTATTACAAGTTCTTTCTGCTTTACCCACCCTATGTATATGCAATGTCTTTCCTTTTCCATAAAATGTTTTCAATGATTCTGAAGCAGACAAATTTGTTCTGTATTTGCTTACCACAAGTGCTCTGCATATTTGCTTTGCCTTCCTAAACTTTTAATAAATACAAAACAATTTTTTCCTTTCCCAAAGTAAGTATTTAGTAAAATCCAATAAAATTCTGCTGAAAGTAACACAGATTTTCCTCAGAAAACTATGGATTATGAACTTTGCTTTTAGACAAAGAGATGGAGAACATTTTGTGTGTAAAGGCCAATGAAATCTACTTCATTATCAAATAATAATGTTTGTTCTTCAAGTCAGTCCATGATTTATGTCTCATGCAATAGGAAAAAATATTAGTATGTTACTAGTAGATTCTTTTTATGCTATTAGTAGTAGATTATTTTCTCAGCCCCCGGGGCATGAGAAAATAATGAGAATTATTTTCATGAGTATTAAATCATGAGAATGAGGGCCAGTTTCAGTGTCCTACCTGTGTGAGCTGGGCCACTGTCCACACTGCCACCGTAGCCAGACTGGTTACAGAATGGAGGGGCCCATCCTGGGTTGCAGTGACAGTTCCCGTTGTTGTTACACACCTACAGCCCAAACAAGGGGAGCTGTGAGTCAGGCAGGGACAGTTCCCGTTGCTGTCACACCCCTGCACAAACACAGGGATTAGTCAGACAACACCTCCCTGAGAGTGGCCACTCAAACCTTTGGCATGGATTTGGAGTTCCATGCCTGGAATTGCAGGTGGAAACAAGAAATGCTGCATAGTATTGTATAGAAATACATGAAATATTAACTGGGAATAAGCTCTGCCCCTCCATAACACCCCAAACCACTGAGGGATTCTGATACCCTGTGGTAATTCTCTCTAAGTTAACCTGCCTGCAATTAATCACAGTGCAGAAACCTTCTTAGTTTTACAGCCTTTGGACTCCATTTTGGTTTTTCACAGAGACATATATAAATCAGGAATTACCAGACTGTCATCCTCAAAGGAATATTTTCCTTTTACAATTCACCAGCTCAGTAATATTAGAAAAAATTCCCTTGGGAAATTCAGACAAAATGCCTCTCAAAGTTAGTGCAAGGGGTTTGCAGTGTTCTGGCAACGTGAATTACAGGTAAAATAAGTGCATTTAACTTTTAATACAGATCAGGGAAAAGCAAAGCCACCTGCTTGTTATTGCTTAAATGCAGGGAATTTGCACAGTCTGGAAACAGGACACAAAGCACCATCTACTCACCCCATTATTATTACACTTCTGCTTTACATCACAGCTGTAGCCCAGATATCTTGCATCAAGACATTCAAAACCTAAACAGGCCTGCAACAAGTAATTAGTGCCTTGCAAAAACAAAATTAAAAATCCCACCCTTTTATAAATATACTATATAAGTGTATATGCTTACAAGTCTGCATCTTTCACTTACATGTTAAGAAAAAGGATAGAACATTCAGTATTTCAGAATTTTATAACTTTGTCTCAGGTTTGCTTAACTCTGTGGATGCACTTTGATGGAGTAATTTGAATAATAGTAATTTGGAGTAATTTGAATGACTGATAATGTAGCACCCCAGTTTTTGAAGGGCTAATTAATTGTTTGCATGTATTAATCTCAAAAGATTTTTATTGTGTTATGGCATTGGAACGAGAGCCAGGGAATGTTTTTGGAAGTTCAGAACCTTCCACCTGGAATATATTGTGTCAGGCTGCCGTGGTTCCTCTCACCTTGTTCTCCCCACAGGCTGTGCCATCATGAACTTGGGCAGGATCAGGGATATCTGAGCCTAGGTCAAAGTCAGAGGACCAGCACAAAACCCCGGATGCGTTATTGACAACGCTCCAGGCTGGGAGGTTCTGCAGACTGACAGATGTGCACTGCAGCTTCCCACACAGACTGTGCCTGTTTGGAATAAAGGACACTCAGGGACAAGGTGAACAGATAAAAAAAACAGGATCAGTGTGATCCATTCCAACTTTTTAGCTTGCATTAAAATAAATATTATTTTAAATCTCTCACTTTAAGGCTTTGTAACAAATATAGTTTTTTTACATTGAAGATTTTAGGGTTAGCTTTTATTTGGTGGTTACTTACTGGACAGGGCATTTCTTGTACACTCCACCTTTCATCCCACAGTTTCCAAACCTATCTCCTTTAATATTTGCTTTCTCAAAGCATATATCAGGTGCTTTCCGTGCCCCTGTACAAAAAAATAGTGAATCTCAGTCAGGTGTCTGAAAAATACCAGAAATAAAAATTGGAAATGTCTGTCAGGAGCCTACAAATGGGTTAACACTAAATGCCAGCCCTACCTTTGCCATAGATGGATTCACACTGTGAATCAAAGCTCTGGCACACCCCATAGTAGCAGTAAGCCCTGCTGTTGCTGCACGGGTGGCCATTCATGATGTAAACATCATCTGGGCAGTAGGCAGTGCTTCCATTGCAGTACTCAGGGAGGTCACACACATCTTGCTTTGCTCTGCACTCTGCTCCTGCCACTTTGAACTAGGACCAGAGGGGGAGAACACTTTTAGTACTGCAACAGAGGAAGCTCTAGAGTGAAACAAAGATAACTGGGAACATTTAGAAGACAAAATCTCTTACATGCTCTCTTACTGGTGAATGTCATTTGAAAATACATCAAGAGGACTAGGATAGCTCTTTTCAACCATTAAAAAATCTCAGTGAATAGTAACAATTTAGTGCAACAAAGCATTACCCACCTTGCAGTTTTTGCAGCACAGTCCTTGAGCACACTGTGAGCCAGGTGTGAGTTTGCAGGTGGCAGCATCACAGCAGGGGTTGGAGCATTCCTGAGAACATGGAAAGGGGATAATGTTTTATTTATACAGCCAGGAAAGTACTCACCAGCCCACGTGGATGGACAAGCCAAAGTTTAAATAACTGTGCCAGATTCTCCCCTTCTCCTGCTGTAAAAAGAACCAGCAGACACTGTTGCTGTGTTTTATCTGTACAAGTCAGCAGAAAAACACCTCTTTTGTGGCACAGGAACCAGGGCTTGCTTTATTGATGCCTTATTTGAGATACTTTTACCTTCTGAAGAATGAGCCAATACCTCCCATTCTTGGAGGGACATTTTGCAATGCAATGTAACTCTTAAAAGTCATTTTGTGTAGGCAAAGTTGAAGGGTGACATTTAACAAACCTGTATATGTTCTGTAGATAAACAGTCTCTGTCATGGAACAGAAATATCCATGATGCTAAAACCAGCACAAAACTCAGTGGTGCTCCCACACCCAAGAATTTCACTTGTTTCTCAGCAGTGCCCCAATTTTCTCTGAAGTCCAAGAGCCCTTAGCTGAGTCCACATCAAAATCAAAGCATGATTTTAGATTTTACTAATATTTATTTTTATATTGCTTGCAAAAAATGTAAAATTACATGGAAAACTCCTGAGATAATAATGCAATTAGGCCAGTATTATATAGAATGAATATAATATAATATAATATAATATAATATAATATAATATAATATAATATAATATAATATAATATAATTCATATATATACAACAACTATCCAGCTCAATTTGATGCCTTACCTGTGGTTTGCCACAGTCACATTCTTCATTTTTATCGACCACATTATTACCACAGACAGGTTCTTTGTACACATTACTTGTTTTGGGAGGATTTCTAAGGCAGTTTCCTCCTCCATTTAGAATAAAGGCCTCAAAATCATCAGCGCTACAGGTGCTGAAATTCCTGGATCCACTGGAAAAGATAATATTGAATTATTATAATACTATTTTGCTTACAGGAGAACATACAACTCATGCTCTTAAAATATTGCTCTTCTATAATAAATATTGTATTTCATAATGCTAGGAAATAATGAAACAGTTAATTTTTATTTTACTTTGCATTAAAGTGCAGGACTAGAAGTTTCAAATACTATATTATATGAATGCTTTTAGAGGCCAGAGAACATCAGATTGTCTGTTCTGGTGTCCTGTATGAAACAGGCCTTAGAAATTCTATACTGAGTCTAAAAATGTTTGGTTAAAAAATATTATCAGGAAAATATTCATCTTGGAGTCCCTAAGAACTGAGGAATGCCCCAGTAGTTTTGTCCAGTGTTCAGTTATCCTTATTTATTAAAACAACTAGAGATAAAATATTATGATCTTTTTCTCTTAAGGGGAAGCCAAAGAATAAATTAACTGAAGGAAACATAAGCCAAGAAGGTTTTTTTAAAATTAACTGTTAAATAATTTGTTGTATATTTGCACAAACCCAGTGAGTACATGTAAAGCATTTTCAATAGGGTGAAAAAACCCCAGCAACACACTATTATTAAAAAAAAAAAAAGTCCAAATATGTTTTAAGGAATGTTACAAATAAATAATGATTGCATCAGACACAGATAAAATTTCATATAAATTAAAATGATGTCAAATACTAAGTCAGTGAGTCCACCTCTGTGTTCAAATTTTTCAAACAACTCCCCATCCACTAAAGCTCTTCCAGATTCACAGGAGTTTCACAGCTTGTAAGGCACAGTCACTGCAAACAAACTAAATTATTAAAATGAAATAAGTGGAAATCTTACTTATCTGTGCTGTGCATGATATAGGATGCAGGACACCTCTTATCATCATGTTTCATTCCCAGATTGTGCCCCAGCTCATGAGCAACTACTGTGGCGTGCCGTAACATTTTGTCATGATTCAGCTAATAAAGAGAATCAAGTTTTAAAAAGTGAAACTATGGAAAACACTGTTTGTACCCAGAGATTTACTCCCACCACAAAGCTCTCAGGGACTATAAAGGCAGAATATGAAATTGTATTTAAGGTGAAAGAAGCAAGGACTGAAAATGTGTCATTTTATTTTCAGGTAGGATCAGATTCTGCCACTCCTTCCCTGAGGATCACATTCTGGATAATAAGTTGGCAGCTGGTCTAGATCACCACTGCAGGTTTCATTCTGTGTGATTCTATTCTATTCTATTCTATTCTATTCTATTCTATTCTATTCTATTCTATTCTATTCTATTCTATTCCATTCCATTCCAACACTTAGACACTTATTTCAAAGGAGTCTTCAACAACAAATGTACTGGTAAAGAACAGAGTCTGCTTCTGAGATTGCCCACAATGATGTGGCATCCACACTTAAGGACAGGAACCTCAGGAGTTACTGGTTCTGCCCCAAGGATGGAGATAAAATAAGTTTTGTACTAATTTTTAAAAAATTTTTGCCTGTTTACAGTCCTATTGTGAGGAATTCCAGACACTTGAGACTACAGTGCATTATCTCCACTTTCTGTATATTTAAAGAGTAACAAACCCCAGCATTATTTTGTTTGCAGCTGCATTCCCATCCCAACACCTCTGTGGTTATGAACTCCAATGGTATAAGGATGAGATTATGCAATATTGAGTTTGATGAATCACAAAAGATGACCAAAGGAATTTGTTGAAGATTAAATGAGCCAAATGGGCTGGAATTAGACAAAGAAATTGGGAAGTATTTTAAAAAAAAAAAGGTGTAAAATATGCACAAGTCTTTACATAACAAACTCCATGAAGGAAATCAGCCAACTCCACAACCAGGGTGATTTGGCCAAGTAGGTCAAGGACCAGTTTCTTCCATACCCAAATGATGATGTACTCACAGTGCTGATTGACCCTCCCTGGACATGTGAGCACACAGTACCCACAAAAGCCATTCCAATGGATCCACTGAAAGAGCTCCTCCCTCTGCAACAAGAGCAGTTTGGAGCTGGTGTGAGAGATGGGTTCAAAGTTCACGATTTCTACTAAAAGACACTGACGAGTTGGAAAGAAAATATTGCAAGGCAAAATTTGGTCTTCCTGAAGTCAAGAAAGAATTTATAACCACAGCTGGGTTTTATTCTAATTAATTATTAATATCTGAATAAGAGCTTGAAAATAATGATCAATCACTTAAGTCTGCTGTGTCAGTGCACTCAATTACAGACAGGCTAAGGAGGGAAGGGACCTCTGGAGGTCAGCCTGTCCCCAGAGCTGATTAACTCTTAAGAATCCATTACACTTTCTTGTCATTTTTCCAGGTTAAACCATTTTGGAAATGCAGAGGATTTTACTCCAGGTATATCTTAATGAATACACAAGCCCCAAATCATATACATTAAGACTGGCAGCATGGCTGGTTTTCCCACTGAATGCAAACTTACATTATGAGGTGACCAACGTCATTTCTTGAGCGCCTCAGGAGATCTTTCTGCCTCCAAGAAACAAATCTACTCAGCACATCTCCAGCTGAACCATCCATTACAGATATGTGATTGGCATCTGTCCAAACCTCTAATCCAACCAAAACAATCTGGATGTTTAATGCTCTATACATCTGAAAAAAAAAAAAGACAATTAATGTCCCTCAGCTGTTCTGATGGAATTCTGAAAGATGATTTCATTACTACTGAGTAAACAATAAGCTGAACATAGTGACCAAGACATAATTTCAGTTTCTTTGAAACTCCAGATATGATAACTGTCATTATAAGTGATGTATAAAATATTTATAAATTGTAAACTAAATAAAAATATTTAGAATATAAAATTAGTACAACTGAAAACACTCTACTTATTTTGGAAAGAAAGCTGCTCTTTTGAACACTGTCGTAAAATAGAAACTACTGAGTCCAGGCAACTTTTCTGACCTACCCCATCAACATAATTAATCAGCTCCACTGTTTCCTTTTGCACTGCAGCAGGATCAGAATTCTTCAGCAAAAACTGTAAAATACCATAACAATGTCAGAGGAGAAAAGTTAGCAAAACAATAAAATGTATTTAGTGTTGGATGATATAATTACCCTGTTGTGATCCACAACCACAAATAATTCTACATAGCTTCTCTGGGGCAGGACAGCTCGCTTCTCCTGCAGATGAGAAAACACAGTAAATTAACATAATGAGTTTGCAATGTTGCATTTTGTAACGTGGCCTCAGTTTGTGTTAGATTACCCCACAAACACCTCTGTGCCAGTAATTCACAGCAGGTCAGACAATGGGATGCATGAGCTGAGTGGCAGCTTGTGCACTTCATGTGCTGTCCTGGGCAGACCCTGCCCTGTGAGCTGGGTGAGATCCCCATCCTGCTGATCTTCTGCTCCAGGATTTCCTCTGCAGGGCTCCCACCAGCTTGGTGTCCATGGAAATGAAGGCCACGAGGAAGTGTCCTGCCAGGCCAATCCCACCTGCAGGGATGCTGTGCCAGAACAAGAGCCCTGGAGATGCCCTGGACTGCAGCTCAAGGGAGAAACAGAAATGTATTTACCCTGAGGGGCCTGTCCCTGCTGGAGGTAGTGTTTGATGAAAATGTGTATTTCACAGACTGCTTCACAAACGTCTCATGCTCCAGGCTGCCCTTCAGCACCCCACAGTGGAAGGGGATCCCCTGCTCATCTTTCAGTTCATAAAGCACATGTTCAAAGGTGCTGGATGTGTTGAGAGGCTCCATTCCGTACCATCTGCCTCCAATGTAGAGAATTCCCCTAACAATCATAATAGAATGAAACATTATTTCATCTTTTTTCCCTCATGGTTATGACTAGATGAATGAATAACAGGTGGATACTTAGACACTACACTGAAATAAATGATTTTAAATTATATTAATATGGAGGTATGTTCAAATGCCCAATAAAAGACAGAACTTATTTAAAATACTCAACAAGTGTGAGCTTCTTGAACCAGTTAGAAAAGGAAGAAAAAAAAGAGAATGAAGCCAAATTGTTAGTAAATGAGTCTGGATTGTGGGTACAGAGCTGATGCAAAGGGTCCCCATCAGCCCTTATTTCTATTCATTTAAAGGACTGCAAGGATATGTCCTGATTTATTGTGAGTGACATCTCTCTGTGAAACTTCACCTGAAAGATACGTGGGTGAGTTTTATCCCATTTGCCATTTTATTGTATTTGAAACACAAAAAAGATTCAAATTCAGACAAAATCTTTTCATGGAAATGGTTTGTCTTTTGAAATGTGCCCATTCATAAGACAAAGTTATTTGCAGGAGTGTTTTAAGTTCAATAAAAGCTTCATCAAGGTAAGATTTTTTTTCTACAAAGGAATCTCTAGTCACAACATTCACATCAGGTACTAGAAGCCTCAGGTCATGCCCAGGTTCTGCCTATATTTATTACAATTTCTCTAATATTATATTTTTTTTTCTGTGAAGGAATTTTGGAAAAGGGGGAAAAAAGTGGGATTTGAGGGAAACTATAAAACCTATAATGAGTTTCAGCTTCATTAAAAAGTGAAATATTAAAAAAAAATAGGAAGAAGAAATACCTAAGGCCATCACATGTGCTAAGAGCAAGTGTGGAGTCAGCAATTCCTTCAACAGTGCCATGATAATAACAGTGTGTCTGAAATGCAACAAACCCACATAATTAGTGACACAACGAGGTGGCTGCCTTCAACTGCAAACTTATTTTCTAACTAACCACATTATGTGCATGACATCAGGGCTGGCTCTTGGAAATTTGCAGAGCTCCCTACTTGGGAAGTAATCCTGACCTTCCTGGAGGAGAACATCCCTTGACATGAGTACCTAAGGTATCCTTTGGTCCCTTGCTTCTAGAACACAGCCAGCTTTTTAGTTTAACTCATCGCCATCTTTTATATTGTTATATTTTTATAGTATTTTAATGAAATGATAAAATATTTATATATTTTTAATCTACATTGCTCATCCTGCTTAAGATCTGCTCTGAGGAGATCTTTCATGCACAAACCACCCAATTCAGTCTCACTGAGCTCATGTGCAGTTTAAAGATGAAATTAAATTTATAAGTATTTATAAGGCTTGTTTGATATAGGATTTAAAGCTACATTTTAAAAACTATTTAAAAACTACAGAGCTTTGAGGCTGCCATCATAGTTTAAATTGCATATTATGCAAAGGTGGCTCAAATTCAGGCTTGGCACAATCTCCTGGCTAATCCTTTCACACCTTGGGGAACAGGGGTGCTGCACCCCACAAACAGCCCAGTCCTTCATGAACCTCATCTTTAGATCACTGTAACTGTTAAACAGAAATGCTCCACTGTGGAAACTCACAAAAGTCTTATTCCCAGCAAATCTATTTTTTTCTTGGCTCCCCTGGTTTTTCAGAGAAAATTCTGACACAAAGGGGAAGTTTTATTATGTACAATACCTCATTTTTGGATGGTGTTGCCTGCAGTTTCCCATTTTCCCCATATGTGTACAGCTTAAAGTTGTCACTAAGAAGTTTTCTGGAAACAAAAATAAACTACTGCTCTTTCAGTGGTCTACAAACAAGAAACATGTCAAGAGTCCTGGTAAATGCTACATTCTGTTAGCAGCACACTCAATGCAAAAGTATTATTAGAATCCAAGCCCATGAAACGAAATACTTTAAAACAAACTGGAATTTTTGGAAAATAAGTTATTTTGAAACTTATTATTATTTATTTTAACTGAAATATCTATAGACAGGAACCTAAGCAGACTCAGTTGCACAAGGACCTGGCCTATTGCAGGTTCAGGAATGAGGAATAAGAGAAACAGAAACATTTTTTAAAATACAACAGAGCTAAAACCCCTCTGACCTGCTAATAAAAAACTAATATTGAACTGAGTTCTAATTTTTCCTAAGGATTTTCTGAAATGTTCTGTCTTGCACTGCTAATAAAAAAATAATCAAAATAAATTTTTTCAAAGCTAGAAAAACTATTATTCCCTTCTATTTGCAAGATATTACCATAACAGAGACACTATATTTAACAGCATTTAACAGAGCTGGATTTTAATTGCTGCAATCTGATATTTAAATGGTTTATTCTGAATTTTTTCAGTCTAAAAATTCTTCTCTGTATACAACTAACCCTGAAATAAGGCAATTCCTTTAAAACACTCTATCACATACTTATTTTTCTTCAGCTTTAGGAGGTATGTTCCATTTCTGGTTTTAACTGAGTAAGAAAGATTGTCATCTGAATGCTCCTGAAAACAGAACAAAATATATCACTTAATTAGGTGATTTTTCTATTCAGTTTTGTTTATTCCATGTTTTGCTTGACAAGAGAGGCCCAAGTAATGTGCATGATTTAAGTAAAAAACCCACAAGATTCCTAACTCTCAGGCTTCCACATTTCAAACTCTCAGCAGCAAAGTGAACATTCTCTCCTATGTAAAGTGTAAATTCTATAAATCTATCTTTTTATTTAGACAGGAGGGCACAGTCCGTGAATGCAGCCTTTGCTAAATACCACATCATGCTTTGTGACACTCCTTATGTAAATCAAATAAACCCGTCCCAGTCTTTTATCCCCTAATTGGTTTGCACAAAGATGACTCATGTTGTTTCATTAACAGTTACTTCAGTAAAGGAACTCGGTATCTGGCACAAAGGTCAGTTACCTCAGAACTGAAGAATTAAGGCTCAGGTTTCTCTTCTAGCTCATCCCTTAACCTGTGCCACTCTGTGGGACCATTTTTATCCTTTGGGTGCCACCCAAAGGTGAAATCCTCTGGTTATTACCCAAAGACCAGACCACGGGCAGCAAGGATGTTAGCTCAAGTTCAACATCTAATCTTACTCAGAAGAATGAAAAGATGCTTCATGTCCCTTCTCACTTCTGTCTTACAAGGTCATTAACAGGATTAGAAGTTTGGAAGGCACTCAGAGTACAATCACAGCCCTTTGTGGGAACAAATCTACTTAAAACTAGTTGAAAACTCTAAGAATCTCTACATACCATCCATTGTGTGTGTGTGTAATGTAGGACAGTGTTTTGAAAAACAGCAACAATGAGAACAAGAAGAAAACATCAGAATAACAAACCTCATGAGAAAATGGGGGACGTTTCTCTCTGCCTGTCAGACTTCGAGGAATGATTATTTCTAATGTAGAAAGTCTGGATGTGTGTTCAGAGGATACACCTGAAAATAAAGTGAGATTGCAAAAGAATGAGAAAGGATAAGGCATTATGCTGGCACCTGCACATGGTGATAGCCAAAAGCCTACTCTGGTCCAGCCAGAAATGGACAAAGAGTGAAACAGTTCAGGAATGATCAAACTGACTTTAAAAAAAGTTACTTCAGATTAAAGCTGGGGTCTTCTGGAGCACACAAAGAAAACCATCAAAGCATTTAAACAAAATCTTAATTATCTCATATTATGGATTATTAACTTTGTGACTTTATAATTTTTTATTCCACGGCAAACACTTTTAACTTGATGTACCACAGAAAACTGGTGCAGCTGCCTCCTCCTTTCGACATTGTCCTGCATAAGGAATACTTTTAGTTGTCCTCTGGATAAAATTTGTCCCCCTCCCGAGTGGAAGAAAACGTGGCTCACCACGCTGCCTCCTGCCATTGCCTAATCTTGCATTTTGTTTGTTCTAGCAACAGTCAGATCTTTGCAAAAGGTTTGTAGCCTTTTACATGATATCAGAATTATCTCCAGAACAACATGCTAATGCAGGAAGCTAAAGATAAGAAGGCTGCCAAGTATCTGGTTTCAGGTAAGTGGTTTTATAAAAGACAAAAACAATCTCCAGTGACTTTTTAAAAAATTGTGTGAAGTTGAATTAATTTTTCTTGTCTGCTCCTCAACTGGTTTGATCAGCAGAGACACAACCATTGCTTTTAAACAGAACCAACAATAACATGAGTTTTAACAACAGAAGTGTTTTCTTCCTTATTGAATTGTTCTTTTAAAAGGAAACAAAGAGATTTCTTCACATTTATAGTAGTACAAAGTCACCCTCAGCTTCCCCATTCCTGTGATAGGAATTCATAATTGCAAAAAAGTCACACAACCAGCCATTCAGAGTGAGGAGGGTTCTCCAGTGTAATGATGATCTCTACCTGTTAGATAGCATCAGGACTTTTAAAAGCTAGGTGCAGGTAGCATATATTTAACAGTACAGGCTGCAATTGCAATCAAAATGTGGAAGCTGATATTAGCAAACCGGTCTGAAAAGAATATCAGCACTTGATGTTGTGATTTTGCTCTTAATCTTCAATAATTTTATTATCTAAATCACAAAATCCATTCTGCTTCATGAGTCAAGTGTATGTTGAACTCACCGTGGAGATGCTCTTTTAACAATTCAAATTTTGACACCTAAAAGCAGGAAACCATCTTTGATGCATGTAATAAAAATACCACTTTCTAAGAAACATTTCAGGTGTTACACTTAAAGTGTGAAGCCAAATCACATTTGGGGATGAGTTAATGAAAAAAAATCAGTGAAATTGTAGGAATTTCCCTCACATCAGCAAAGAAGAAATGCTTTTCCACAGTCTCTACTGTTGATGAAAGGGACAGCAACTGCAGTTGTCACAACCAATGTCCTGCACAGAAAATGATGGATTTACATACCTACAACATCCAGGAGGAAAAAAAAACCACAAAGAGCTCAACTATAAAAAGCTTCAACCTGTAATCTCTTCCAAGATTCTCTCAGTGAGCAGGGCTGCACAGGGAGAGCTGTGGCTCAGCATCAAAGGTGTGTGCATCATTACAATCAGGGTCCAAGCAGACCTGGAGAAACTTTCTGAATGTGTAAAAAAAGAGAAAGCTTACCTGTTATCCAAAAAGGGTTTCCAGTAAAAATTAGTCCAAAAGTGAACAAAAAGAAGCTGTGCATTAACATGACTTCCCAGAGAAACTACTCCAGCATCTGAGCTGGCTCTGGCTGCTCTGCAGGGAACCAGAAGAACGAGAACTGTGTGCTCCAAAGGTAAACAACAGAAAAAGCTCTCTGATACTGCATCTCTGCTGAGGAAATGGGAAGTAAAATTTAATCCACTAGGCTTCTGAGAAAACTGGTCAGACAGCCTAATGCAAATAAAAAGCAGCACATTCTTAAATGCTGATTGGAGAGTCCCGTGTCAGGATCAAACTGGTTTATTCTAAAGGACTTTAATCCCCACGGAGAGATCATATGAGATTAGAAAGATAAAATATTGCTACTGACAAATACAGTGTTTATGATGTTTATCTAACACTGTTACTGCCAGCTCAATAAAAAACTAGTGTGAATCAATTTACTGTTTGAAATTTCAGCTTCTTGTCTTTCATTTTTTTCATCTTTACTTTATAATATAATGCCTATGAACACATGAAAATCCCCAAAACAGAGGTTCTACCCAGTCCCTTCTATGTTAAACACAATTCTCCTCACCAGAAATCCGTAATTTTGTGCAGATCATTGCTCTTCCAGGATCATCTTCCAGGTAAACAACATTGCCACCAAAAGCAGAAAATAAACGCTTCTAAAACTGGATGAGTTTGCAATGCATTTCAGAAGTATCACGCACATTTAGAAACACAAAAATGAGGCTGAGACAACACACTCAAGCATTTACATTAATTAATTTTAATTAATTCTTTGATTAAAGCAGAGAAAATTCAGTTTTCCATTGCTGGTAAATGCTATAAAACAATGCCTTAAGTGCCCAAAAGCAGAATGCTGGCTGTATTTGCAGTATTAGCTTGTCAAAGCCCATTCAGGTCCATTTCCCGAGAGTCACAGGCTGAGAACAGCCTGAACATTCCTGCACTGAGCACCGGTGGAAGCAGAACCTGACACCCTCATTCCCTGGGTCTGTGTCCGCCACAGCCTCGGGAGCAGCATTCCCCAGCTCCAGAAGGTGAGATCCTACTGCAAATTAAATGAGCTCCATCTTTTATTGATGGCGTCTTTTATTCATAGCCTCTCTCCTGCGTGGTGTGCTGTCAGGACGCAGTTTGGGAGAATCCCGCTGCTCCAAATTCTGACATATTAATAATGAAAAAATTTCAATGAAATTGTAGGAATTTCCCTCACGTCAGCAAAGAAGAAATGCTTTTCTACAGTCTCTGCTGTTGATGAAAGGGACAGCAACTGCAGTTGTCACAACCAATGTCCTGCACAGAAAATGATGGATTTACATACCTACGACATCCAGGAGGAAAAAAAAAAACCCACAAAGAGCTCAACTATAAAAAGTTTCAACTTGTAATCTCACAGTTTCACAGAATCCGAGGATCATTTCAGTTGGAAAAGACCTTTGAGGTATTGGGTTCAAGAGGGGTGTTCAGTGCTGGGTCACACTGTGGGGGAAGAACCTTTTCCTAATATCCACCCTAGACCTTCAGGGTCAGTCTGTTATCCCAAGAAGCAGTGACAGGACAAGAGGATATTGCCTTAAGTTGCACCTCAGCAGGTTTAGGGTGGGCATTATGAGGAATTTCTTAGGAGTGATTTGACACTGGAATGGGCTGCCCAGGGAGGAGCGGGAGTCAGAGATGTTTAAGGAAAACCGGGACGTAGCCAAGGTACGGTTGGCACGGTGATGTTGGGCCATGTATTGGATGTAGTAATCTCAGAGGGGTTTTAAAAAGGAATGATTTGACACTGGAATGGGCTGCCCAGGGAGGAGCGGGAGTCAGAGATGTTTAAGGAAAACCGGGACGTAGCCAAGGTACTGTTGGCACGGTGATGTTGGGCCATGTATTGGATGTAGTAATCTCAGAGGGGTTTTAAAGGCGAATTAACTCCGGCTCTCTGCCGGGCTGAGGGTGCCATCCCCGAACTGAGGGTGCCGCTCCCCCGGGCTGAGGGAGCCGTTCCCCGGAACTGAGGGTGCCGCTGCTCGGGCTGAGGGGGCCGTTCCCCGGAATGAAGAGGCTGCTCCCCGGGCTGACGATGCCCTTCTCCCGGCATGAGGGAGCCGTTCCCCCTTCCCGGTTCCCCGTTCCCCGTTCCCCGCTCCCGCCCCCGGCGCTCCCGCGGGCCGGAGCGGGGCTGGCGGGACAACGCGTGTCCCTTCATTTCCCCGCAGCAGCGAGGCCGTGGTGGCGGAGCGGCGGGAGGGCGGCGAGGAGCCCTGCGAGCTGCGGCTGCAGTGCCGGCCCGGCGCCCAGATGGTGTCCGTGGGCATCGTGAGCCAGGCCCGGAACATGGAGGTGTACGTGGGCGAGGAGTACTGCGGCACCGGCCGGGGACAGAGCCGCGGCGCCCGCCCGGCGCCGGGGTGAGTGCGGGGAGCAGCGCACGGTGCGGGCAGCGCTGTGTGTGTGTGTGAGGTGATGCTGCTGTTCGAGAGCTGATGTCTGTACCAGGGCTGAGGGAACTGAGGCTGTTCAGCCTGGAGACGAGAAGGTGCCTGGGGAGACCCTGGAGCCGTTTGCACTGCCTGGAAAGGCTGCGAGAGAGCTGGAGAGGGACTTTGGACAAGGCTTGGGGAGATAGGATGGGGGAATGGCTTCACGCTGCCAGAAGGCAGGGTTAGGTTGGATATTAGGAAGAAATTGTTCCCTGTGAGGGTGGGCAGGCCCTGGCTCCCTGGAAGTGCCCAGGGCCAGGCTGGACAGGGCTTGGAGCAGCCTGGGACAGTGGAAGGTGTCCCTGCCATGGCAGGGGTGGCACTGGGTGACTTTAAAGGTTCCTTCCAACCCATTCTTGGGTTCTGTGAAAGTCTCTTTAATAATTAGTCCTCTCACACTTGAAAGAACAAAAGAGAAGATTTTAAAAAAGAAGATTTTGTTTTCCCCTTCAACACTTCCTTCCATGCTTTGCCGGGGGAAATAAAGCCATGTTTTTGTTTTGTTTTTAAGTCATTACATGGCACATCTGCTGCTTAATTAGCTAACTAGAAACCAGTCGGCTCAGAGCCTCAGGGGGGATGTGTGAATAATGTACTGAACCTCAAAAGCTTCTCTAGTGCACAGTGCAAGCACACATACAAGTAATTTTAACATAAATATTTCATAAGATTCATTACAAGTTGCATATAAGTATTAAAACTGCTATTAGAAAGTAAAAAAATGCTAAAACCTAGAAATTAAATGTGCTGTTAGAAAGCATAAATCTGCATTAGAAATGTGTTCCAGTTAGTCTTGTTTCTTATCTAAGTATTTACCAATATGGTGTATTTCTACAAAAGAAAAGTACCTTGTAAATTGATGTCACAGCTTGTTTATTTTATTTTCCTAGTGAAACTGAAGAGGTTACTTTATACCACAAGTACCTTAAGTTTGAATGCCCTGCAGCCTCCTGTAGAATTAAGGTAGGGAGTTGAACAGCATTGTTTTGTTTTTCTTCTAGCTTTTTAATCACTCAATCAACTAAATTGCATTGCTCTTAGTAAAATTATTGGTTTTATACACTCCATCTCCTCACATAATCACTTAAAAATCTGTTGGCTGGTGCTTTGTCTTGATGGCAGAGTGCTCCTCTTAAATTGGTATCTCAGTTTTCATGAAGACTTTATATGATACAGATAATTTAGTCTAGAGAAAAAAACCCATAAACCAGAAAAAAAAAAACCAAAAAAAACCCAAACTGCAGATCTGTGATTAGAACTGTCAGCTCTGGGGTTAAATAAGCTTGTGAAAATTGTGTGGTCACTACTCTTAAATGCTTAGAAAAACTTTATTTGGGTACTCAGGCACCTCTGTTTCAGTCAGAATTTTATGGGGAATAATAGCAAGGAGAAATTGGCTTAATTTCCCTGGAAAAGAGTTCATCATAATTTTTCCCAAGACTCAAAGAGCAATGCATTGTCCCCTGTATACAGAGAAAACATTAAATGTTTTTTTCCCTAACCAAAGTATTTTTTTCCTTCTTGCAATAGCTGCTCTCCTTTGGTGAGAAACACAGAGTACTCATCAGTAAAATAATTCTAGAAGTGAAAGCAGTGTCTGCAAAACTAGCAACTGATTTTCCTTCACTAGGCTCAAGCATAGATCTAGACAGAGTGCAAACTATAATGGAATCCATGGGATCCAAGTTGTCTCCAGGTGCTCAGCAGCTCATGGACATGGTCCGGTGCCAGCAGAAAGTAAGTCACTTTTCCACAAGCACAAACTGGCACTTGGCCAGTTGGGAATGCTCTAAAAAGATTTTGGGATTTTAAATCTGTACTTGCTGCCATTTCCATCCTGATTTATCTGTTGCCACTCAAATGAGTGCAAAGAGTAAAGGTTGTGTTCTCCAACATGATGATGATGATTATTATTATTTGCCTTGTTGTAATTGTAATCTTCACTGCCACCCTGCTCTCCTTTTTCCTGTTTCCATTGCCACTGCTGACCATGCCAAGGATGGTGGGCATTTTCCCTGGAATATTTGGGTTGTAGATAGATGGGCTGGTTTCTCTCTTTAATGGTCATTATCACCATGTGGCTTTCAACTAAAAGGAACATGCTCTCACAGAACATTTACTTTAGATCCTAGTCCTGCAAAGTGGGTGTATCAACAGAATCCTGAATCCATTTGAGGTTAATAATTCAGTTTTGGGGATACAGCATGGTAAAAATGAAGTCAGTAAAGCTCTTTTCTTGCTTAGACACTGACAAGATAATCAACACTTCATACTCACAAAGAATGTAGTTCAAAACTACTTCTGAATTCTTTACTAGTAGAATGCTGGGTTATAATGTATCTATTGTTATTGCTGTATAATTTCCAGTGTATTTGAAATCTCAAATACTCAAATGGGTTTTTCTCCCCATCAGAACAGTTTCCCATTTGGAGACAAACTCAGTTGGATCCTGGGGAGAAATTCTGACTTTGGAGGTGACCATGCAGTAGATGGAATGCACAGAGCAGCTCTGCAGTCCTCACTGAGTCCATCAGCCAGTGAACCTTTGCCTGTTAAAAATCATTTAACAAGTGAAGCAGTGTATAAAGATGTAAAAATAACTCGTGATCTGAACTCAGAGGTACCTGAAAGAGGGAATACTGTGGATTCTGAAAGACTTCCTACCCAGCAAAATGCAGTTGACCTCAGGAATGATTTGAAAGTCGTGGGATCTCTGCAAGTGCAGCAGCAAGCAGGTGAAACTCCAAACGTGGCCAACCCACAGGTGCTTCTTCCTTTTCTTCAAAACTTGTGCACTCAGGTGAATCACCTTCGGCTCAAGGATGGGGACAGGCACCCTGGGAGGAGTGCAGTGGCTAAAGAGGAGAGTGTTCCGAGTGCTGGGTGAGTGAAGTTTGGTGACTCTCTCAAAGTAGTATTGATTATTTACTGACAGGTTAAAACAGAATGTGTAATGTAAGCATTTTCTTCTCATTAGCAGCAATAGTGAATCTTAGAAAACGTGGTTTTGAAGGCTGTGTGGTGATGAGCATTACAATTTTTCAATTTCACAATTGTTTTGAATGTAGGAGTTTTTCAGAAGAAATCACATCTTTTGTTGTTACTAAACTGTTTTGTGTTCTACCTCCGTTTAATCTAATTTAAAAAGCATGTTTCTTCATTCACATTTAACTTGCCTTTCTCATGTACTATATTTCCATTTTGATTACTTTTACCCCTAAATTCTCACATCTTCCCTTTTTCACACAGTGTGGCACAGTCTTTCTGCTGTACTTGGTCTGCATCATCCCACTGATTTTTCCTGTTCCTCCTCACTTTTTACAGTGCAGGTGTCAGAGTTACCCAGTTTGGTACCTCAGGAGCAATGCTGGAACTCGTGAGACCTGGGAATCAGGATTTAATGGAGACTGAATGTCTCAGCTCCAGTGTTCTTAAAGAATGCAGATGCAAACCCAGGGAGTTGCATAGTTTGGATAACTCTTGAAGCACTTTTGCTGACAAGGACAGTCTGCCATGCTGACAGAATACAAACTCTGTGTATGTTGTTGATTTGTGTGGATTTTGTTTTCTATAATTAAGCTCTCTAGTGCATATTTGAGCCTTTGAAAAAACAAGATTGTAAGAAGATGACTACATACAGTAGCGTGTTTATGAAAAAAGAAAAGTTTTAAAGTGTGGCAGGCAGGGTATTTTGCTTGTGCTAGAAACCTAATGCCTTCCAAAGTTCATTGCCTGATAAATGAAATTTTACATTTAAAAGATGCTCAGGTGCCCAGATCTCTCTATTGCCCCTTGCCATTAAGAAATAAGTTATACTTATTCTTATTTTTGCTCTTCTTACAGAGTGGAACAACAGCCTATTTGCTCCTATTTGGAAAAGATCATTTCAAAAAACCTGGATCTGATGGAGAAGAAGCTAATGGACTATATTGACTGCCAAATCCAGGCTCTTCAGACACACATAGACAATAAAATGTTTCTCTTGATGGACTTGGTTCAGAACTCAAAACCAAACAAAATTTCCCAAGCACACTATGATTCTAACGAGGGGTTTTCTAATGGAGAGAGGTAGAGGGATTCAGGTGTAGGGTTTCAGTGTGAATACTTGGATAATTAGACTTTACAAAGCCTAGTATTTATGCAGTTCAAACTATGAAGAACCTCAGTGTTGTTAACTTGCATTTTGTTACTGTAATTCTATCCACTGTTGTACACACTTGTTAGTTTTATGAAAGATCTTAAGAATGTGTTTTTTCCTAAATATAAGAGTTTTGTATGCCCTTTATGGCTTATTTATTTAAAGAGCATTGCTAGAAGCTGTATGAACAGTCCCCCAGTTCCAGTTTGGACAATGGAGCACTCTCAATAAACTGAGTTACTGCTTATCTTTTTACCTACATGTAATCAGCTCACTTCTTTGGGTTGTGTTAATTTTTGATGTGAAATGTGTTGTCAGTAGAACAGAATGCAGTTTGTTCTTTTGCTTTATTGGCACTCCTGTTGAAGACATTTCTTGTTCCATCTCTAAAAGGAAGGTTGGATTGTCATTGCCTGGTTTGGGCAGTTTATGGAGCTGTGTTTGTAAAGAGAGCTGGGGGAATGTGAACCCAGCCTGGGTTCTTTGGGAGCCTTGTTGGCTGTACAGGCACCTGAATTAGGAGTCCAGGCTCCTTTAGAGATACCTAAACCAAGACTGTGATGCTTCTTTCCCTCCTAAACTAGCTGAGTGCAGGAGCAAGTGCAATGAATGCAAACTCAGCAGACTTTATCCAGGATTCATTATCCTAATTGCAAGTTCTTCATCCATGGCTCCTCTCAAGTGGATGTTGCTCCCAGACAGGGTGTGCTGGGGTAGCTCCAGAACACCAGAGGAGTTTCCTTAGTGCATCACACTTCCTTTAACCCCTTGGGATCAGTTTTGCTGTCACTTGGGGAGGTAGGAATGTGACTCCAAATCCCTCTTCTGTGGCAGGTTGAGTTTCAAACTTCATTCTGTTTGTTGCTCTTGGATTCTGGGGTGTAAATTGGAGGGTGTAGGGACTTCATGGTAAACCCCTCAGTTGGGTGCGCAAACATTTCTGGCAAAAGCTGTTGATGGGGAAGCAAGTGTTGGCTCAAAAGCAGCATAAGCATGTCCAAGCCATTATCATTATTTACTCTGCCTGATATCTCCTTCTCCAGGAAAACTGATGTATTTTGAAGACTGTCAGATCCTGGTGGTAGCAAACACACAGAAGCAGATTTGGAAGAGAGGATAATCTGCTCTGAAAAGGCATCTTGCAGTTCTCCCTGATCATAACTCCTGCCAGGTGCAGTTTCAAAGTGATTCAAAAAGAATTTTTTTTTTTTTTTTAGATAAAAGGATCTTAATTATCTTGTACTTCATGCCTGTAAAGGTACAGTCCGTCCTGAGGTACACACAATTTTTCAACTCAGTGACTTGAGATAAAGTACTAAATTGAGACGGTTTTGGATTTTTTTATTTGATAACCAAAGAAATTGGAATGAGTTTTTGAGTATTGTTGAGTTCAAATGCTGTTAATTTAATGATTTTTAATTTTTTTTCCCTCTCTGGATATCAAATATGAACAGCAGTTGACACTAAATAGAAATCTCCAGAAGTAGTTAAAATGACCTCTGGCCATTTTGATTGCTGTTTCCTACCTGGTGCTTGTGATGCTTCAGTATCACAGCTACCACAATGAGAATGTTTGAAATTAAAACCACAAATGCCAGAGTGTAGAAGTTGTATTGTTGCAGGTTTGGTGTTTTGTCAGCTTCCACTTCAGTGAGGGATTCTGTATAGAGAGAAAAATAAAAGTGCTTAAAGTTTAGAATACTGCATGATTTAATTGGGAATTAAATAAGCATTTTTTTCAGATATTTTCATTTGACATGACCCATACAGCGTGCAAATCCTGATTATGTAGTACTGAAGAGTTGTAAAAATTGCTAATAAAACAATCCTACAGAACATCATGATGTTCAGTTCTTTGGTATTGCTGCAGCCAAGTTTCTGCCAAGCAGTGCTGTCACCATGAGAGAGATTTGAGACATTTGCTGAAGCAAAGTTAGGCAAAAAAAAAAAAGGCAATTTGTGGTTTCAGTGGTTTCCTATCTGCTTCTCAGTAAAACTTACTCTGCTTTATAATATTTGTAATTGAATATTTGCCCTTGAGTTACAGATGTGTTCACTTCCACACATATGGATGCAAAATCTTTCACTATTGAAGTAAATGGGAATGTATCTAAAATGTTGCTGGAGTTTAGAAAGGATAATAATTAAAAAAAAAATAAAAGGAAAAATATTCAAATTACTATTTAAGAGCAAGATTAATTCTAAGTATTTCCTAGGTCTGATACCTGAAAGCAAGTGGCCCAGTGTGCTTTTGGCTCAGGTGGAGCTTTGGGCTCCACAAAACTGAGAACAATGGGCACAGTTTGAGTAGCAATACAAGCTTTTAAAAACAGCTTTTCCATATTTTGTAGTTTCTCTTTGCTCTCAGTACCTGACCACTGCAGATCAGACTGCAAATGGCACCAAAGCTTAGTTGTCTTACAGACACCTCTGCAGCTCTAATTTAAAGGCATGGTGCTTTTGGTTTCTGCTCTCAGGACTGTCCTTTTTACTCCTGTGCCTGCAGTGGGAGGATTTAACCTGGCCTACAGTCAGTCAGCTGTGTTTATTATCTGGAGCACCAACAACAAAACTGAGTGAAGCACACACACACATATATTTATATTTTTTATTTTTCCCCTCTTACCTGGGTGCTCAGCAGCCCTGGGATCTCTTTTCAGGCGGATGGGACCCACCACAGTGTTAGTTTTCCATGTGTAGGGAGAGGTGGCTCTTTTCTGCCTGGAGATGCAGCCTCTGGCACAGCGAGAGTTGGTGGTGTTGCTGTCACAGATCACAACGTCACACTGCAGATAAACTGATGGGAAGCTCCTCAGGAACCTGAAGGCCCTAAATTTGAATCTTCCATGGTTTTCAAACGCTGGGTAGGTTACCACAGTGTCATCTTTATTGCAGCTGCAAAAAGATGTGCAGATCTGTTAAAAGAGTCCACTTGGAATAATCATTCTGGCTAAGTCCTGTGAGCTGTAACTACAGCATTTAACCAGGGCACTGTTCCTACACGTGGGCATGCAATGATGTGCTTTTTTTGCCTTCGCCCAGCATGATGTGGTGGATGCTCTGTGGCACATCTTTAAATTTATCTGCAACTCGCTTCTAATCACAGTCTACTAAAGAAGGTAGGTGGAAGAGACAAAAATTCAAAACAAAACAAATAGAAGTGCAGTTGCCATTTAGATCCCATTTCCTCACACATGAGGAGACTGTAATAAAATCAGCCTTACCCACTCCTGATTAAGTCGTATGTCAGTGATCCTAAACCAGGCTGGGGAGATGCAGTGCAGGTATCAATGAACACCTGGAGGTTTGGGTCCGTGGAATGAAGAGTCACTTCAGCAAAGAGAGTTTGGTTCAAGTCTACGTAGTATGGGGAGTATTGGACAGGCTTGGAGAACAAATCCGACTCGTAGAAGGCCATGCTGACGTTGTACCTGCCCTGAGCAGCCAGGTTTTGGATGGCGTTGTTTGTCGTGGTGTAGATGAGCTGCACGGTCTCGTTGTTGCTCATGGTGCACTGGGCAGTGATCTCGGTGCTCCTGCGGCGGGTGATGGCGCTGCCAGCTGCAGCCAGGGAGATGGTGTTGGTGTAAGTGATGCTGTGCCCTTCATCCTGGGAAAGGAACCGTGCCAAGGGCTCAGCTGGGGCTGCACCAGCAGAGCAGTTGAGAGGAATTGCAGCTAAACTGACAAACCTGCCCAGCTCTGCTTATCAGAGGTGTGCAACTGTGAAACAATCTGCACACAAAAAATCTTATTAACCCTCTTCTTGTTTTTTTTTCCTAAACACTGAACCAATCCAGGCAGCAACAAGGTTAAGGAATAGTGCATGGAGCATGGGAAGTACCAAAGCTATGCTCCAGTACCCTTATCAAAACAGTGCTATGAACTAGCTCTTGGCAATCTTTTGGGGGTTAATTTGTGTGGATTCTCCCACATTTCTTTTGAAAAGTTCATTATCATCAGATTCTTAAAGAGGAAAAAATGTTCTTTGTATTTCAAGACAGAAAATATGTAATGGGATGAGCTAAGTGAAAATAAAATCAATGTACTCACATGCTATTCATACACTGCTTTTACCAGCTCTTATCTTTCCTAAGGTCTTGTTAGCTTACTCATATTTTTATCCCCTTTACCTTTTTAATTGTTCCACAGCTGGCCAATGGGAAGGAGAAAATCACTGAATCTGTTACAACTGGTCTGCAAGATGGATCATTCAGCTGCAGGTGAGCTTCCCTAAAGCCAAGGGAGGCCAGGTAAGACTTGCTCAGAACAATTGTCATGCTGTCTGAGGAGCATGTAAGGGTTGCTGCCATTGAAAAAGAATCAAACAAAACCAAGAACACATCAGGACAAACTGCAGGGGTCATTTCTCACTTTGTCTAAATCCTTGAACTTGTCACATGATTCTGGATTTCTCAGTGAAAAAGCTCATGTCCACTTAAAGTCATGCAGAATTTGCACTAAAGTTTCATGCTTATCTTCAGAATTAGAGCAAAACCCCATAAAACTCATGCTGTAAGTTTAATTTAAAACCCAGTAACACAGAAGGGTCTCTGCATTTTTAAAGGGGAAAAGGAATCAAAGTGCTGGTGCAGAATGGTGATTTATGCAGAAATGCAGAAATTGATTTATCTCAGGCACTGAGGCTTTAGAAACTCCTTTGCACCTCAATTAATGAATTAGAATTTAGAAACTCCTTTGCACATTGAATTAATGGGAAGATGGGCATGCAAGGATATAGGACCAATAAGGAAAATAAGGCCCAGCTCAGGGGGAAGGGAAATTACAATATATCTAAACTCTGACTGACCAGTGCAGACCAGGAAAATTCCTGAGCACCTTAGGCAACAAAACCATTTCAACTAACCAGACAATAGGAGTTTATCTTTGCATCTTAGCATAGTAACAATGTTTTGTACAGAAGAAGGAAAACCTCAGATTTTAAGTGGTGCCAGCCAGAAAGAAAGTACCCAAAAGTGAAAGAACTGTTTTTCTTTTGCAGATGGGTCAGGAAGTAACTTATGCTCTACAGGTGAGATAATGTGGGATTTTCGTGTGTAAAGGGGGTTAAAAGACTACCAATAAAAAGGCTTAACTCCTCAGTATCAACCATCAGTCCTTTTGGATGTTTGTAAAAGAAGGATCACATCATAAAAACAATCAGCATCCTCTCCATGCAGCAGGGGCACTCACTGTTGGGCTCCGTGGGGCCTGGCAGGGGAGCAGTGGAATACTGAGCTGAAAATCCTCTGTAGGAGTTGGTGTCATCTGTGGACAGCACAACTGTCATCGTGTTGGAGGCAGACTCAAATGTGGGCTGGGCACGCCCACACACTTTCCCCAGGAGCCCAGAGTCAGTGGTGGGGCCATCATAGACTGCTGTGAAGTCAAGCTGGCAGTTTCTGTCCAATTCCAGGCTGCAGACAGAGGAAAAACCATCACAGGGAAATCTGAGTGCAGCCTTGGCTGTACTGGATGGAGGATTCAGTGCAGATAAAGTGTCTGAGAGTTCCACTCAACTGAAGTGATAGAATGGGGAACAGAACACCACAAACAGGCATTGTCGAAACCAAATAAAACATATAAAACTATTATGTTTCTCAAAATCATTTTAAAGCTTCTGAAACCTCTTGTGTGTATCATAGGGGAAGATTCTTGCAATTTTTCACCAGTGGAGGGTGAATTCTCCTAGAACAGCATTAGAGATGGACCCTGGCCAGGAAAGCTCAGAGCATATTCCACCCTGTGCAGAGATAATCATCTCAGAGGGCAGTGGTCAAGGTAAAGATTTCCTGTGGAATCCTGTACGTTTCACACTGAATTCTTGCAGGGCATTCTGCAGTCTGAATGTCTCAAGAAATGGACCTGCACCTCGTGGTTGGTCACCTGAGATGTCTTCTGCATTTCCCTGACTGGCACTGCAGCTGCTTTAGGGTAATGTACAGGGATGTGAAACACTTTGCAATCATTTTATCATAATAGTCAACAAATCCCTCTATTATAAAAGTATACAGATGCTCTAAAAGTTAAAAAGGACTTCTTCCTGTGTTTAACAAAGTAATGCCTTTAAACAGAATGTATAAAGAGAAACAGCATTTATAAATATAAAAATAAATAGGGATGTATATAAAAATATATATTATATATATATAAAATAAATAGGGATGTATATATATATATATATATATATACATAATATATTATATATATAAAAATAAATAGGGATGTATATATATATAAATATATATCTAAATGAATATAAATAGGGAATTTACTCACAAAAAATCTTGAAACTCCAAGTTTATCTTTGAGTTTTTTGGTGCTTGTATGTGCCAGACACAGTATCTGAACTGAGGGTAAGGTGCTGGGTAGTTGGGGCTGCTGAATGTCCCATTGGGACCAGTTAATTGTCCCCCACAGTTTTCGGTTTCTGAAAAGGAGAGGAGAAATATTGGTAACAGAATAAGTCATATAATGAGTCATATAAAAACCCCAAACCTTATGTAACTATCCGGATTGATTCTTTAGGACTCCAGTCCTTTGGAAATGATTAAAGGTACTAAAGATGGAAATTCCATAGGGAATTTGAGGTCAGGTGGAATTACAAAATGCACAAAGCCAGTGGTCACTGTTTCTGTGAGGCCCAGTGTGATGACCTCTGAGCTGGCTGTAGATGAGTTAACTTTGGCTCTGGGAGCAGCTTAGTGAGAGCCACATTTATCCACATTTTGGATAAATTTGGTGCTCTCTTGAAAAACTGCTAATGAAGATGTTACTCCAACCATGCATGATCTGTTTGGAAGTGCAAAATCTGCAAGTATGAGAGAAATTTCACTCGCTAGACAAAGGCGAAAAAAAAAAAAAATCAAACCAGTGGAACCTCAGACAAACGTAGACTAGAAACAGGGCAGAATTTTTCAGCAGCAAAATTAAATTGGAGCAGCATGAACTGGGATTTGGTAACTACTCTGTAAGAGTAAATTAAGTTTTTAAGAGCTTAATACCATGCCACCAGGTTAGCAGAAGTAAAGGGTCTGGTCACAAGCTAAGATTGATTTTGTCCAAGCTATTCTTATCTTTCAAAATAAAAAGAGTAAGGAGCTTATTGAATTAAAATCCTTACTGACTTCTGTAATCTGTACTTGGCAGGAGTTCTGACTAGATAGTCAAATTCTTCTGGGTAAATGCTGTAATATCTGCAAGCTGAGTACATTTCATAGAAGTCTGGAAGTAAAAGTAAAGTCCCATAATGTCAACTTTGTCACATTTCTAAGTTAAATTTAACTTTTTAGGATCTCTGCAAACGCATCGCTTGTGCCTCTTTTCCTGATTTTTGCCCTATTCCATTCTCTGAGGCCTGAAGACCTGAGTGAGACTGATTAAAGTTCCTTTTATTATGTTCCATTGCGGCAGTTTAAATGTTATTTAATGTCTTACTTGATCCTGGTGAAAAGAAGTAGTAGTAGACGAAGAAGTTTCGTGCGAAAGCCACAGAGTTGGTTGTTATGAGAAAAGTTAAACTGTCTGAGGATGATTCAAGCACTGGGACTGCATCTGTGTCATCACACACTTGTCCAAGGAGAGCTGAAGCAGTGGAGGGACCATCAAACACTTTAATGCTTTCTGTTTCACAGCTTGAAGAAGGAGCAAATCTATTGGGAAAAGCACAGTGAGAACCACCTGAGCTCCTTGGCAGGCACACAGGGTGAACGTGCACAGGGGTTGGGGCAGTCCCTCACATACAGGCTGGGTGGAGAATGGGCTGGGAACACCCTGAGGAGATGGATTTGGGGCTGTTGGTGAATGAGAAACTCAACACGGCCCAAAAGTGCAACACTGAAAATGAATGGGAGGTTGAGGGAGGAGATCCTTCCCCTCTGCTCCCATAGGACCCCTCCTGGAATGCTGCATCCAACACAAGAAGGATGTGCTGGAGTGAGTCCAGAGGAGGCCATGGAGATGCTCCCAGGGCTGAGCCCCTCTGCTCTGGGACAGGCTGGGAGAGCTGGGGGGGCTCACTGGAGAGGAGAAGCTCCAGGGAGAGCTCAGAGCCCTGCCAGGGCCTGAAGGGGCTCCTGGAGAGGGACTGGGGACAAGGGATGGAGGGACAGGACACAGGGAATGGCTTCCACTGCCAGAGGGCAGGGATAGATGGGATTTGGGAAGGAATTCTTCTCTGTGAGGATGGTAGGGCCCTGGCACAGGGTGCCCAGAGCAGCTGTGGCTGCCCCTGGATCCCTGGCAGTGCCCAAGGCCAGGTGGGACACTGGGGCTGAGACAGTGGAAGGTGTCCCTGCCATGGCTGGGGTGGCACTGGATGGGATTTAACTCACATCCAACCCAAACCATTCTGGGATTCACTGGAGGGCACAGAACAGATTTGACAGAGAGAAATATTTAGAGGCAATCCATTTCTGTGCTATATTCTAGTGAAATGAAACAGTACAAAAGCATCTGTAGGAAATACTTACTTAAAATAGGAGAAAATGAGCCTAATTGTTTGATTTGCATTCCTCTGGATTTGCCAGGTGCAGCTTGCATTTGCATTTAGTTCAATCCTTAATGCTTTGTTGGGCTCGTGAAGTGAAGCCCCACAGTGAGGCACCCCTGTTAAACAACAACAACCACAAAAGCAGCTTGCAAGGATATCTCTCAAGTTTTCTCTTGTAGTTAATATTTAATCCTCCATTATGCAAAGACTGGAAGAGTCCATCATCAAACAGATATGAAAAAATGTGCTTATTTAAATAAATGTATTTTATTTTACTTCATCTTATGAAATCTGTTTAATCAGATGGTAAAAGAATATTAAAAAGCCATGGTTTATCCTGATTTTTCTAGTAGCAGAGAAAAGGATCAAGCCAGTAGCACAACTGGAAATGCCAAGTGCTGCAGGACACCTCAGCATCTCTCTTCAGCAAGGTTTGTCACCACAAGCAATTCAAGCCTTGGGATTTGTAAGTACTCTTATGAAAAAAAACCACAACTCACCTATGTCTGGGCTCACTGACACTACTTAATAGGTTAGGAAGTAGTTGAAGTAATGGCCATTGGATAGGAAACTTTGGAGAAAGTTTATATCCACTCTGAGCATAAGATCTCCTTTCTACTTTAATATTAACATAAAAATAATGGTCTAAAGCAGTCAGAAGAATTTTCTGTAGAGTGCATGCAGCCCCAGAAAACAAGGTCAGGCTTTCTGATGGACTCCAGAGGGAATAGAAAGGTTTAGGAGAGACTTTTACCATCAGAACTGAAACCTCCTCTCTGTGAGAGCATTACAGGTCAGTCCTACCCTCCTGCACCCTCTGGGTCTGGGGTCAGACACCCCTGGAGCAGCTCTGCTGCAGTATTTCAGTATCCTGCAATAGCTACCCTCCTTTAACCAGCCACGTTGCTGATCTGAGCACAGAATGGGGATCCCAGACTGAGCAACAAACAGCTCCTTATTGCTTCTGATTGAACAGAGGAAAAATGGACAGATCTCTGTCAAAAGCAAGCATTTCCCAATTAGTCCCCTGATTTCTGTTATTCCAATACAGTATTAATTTGTAAAAGCAAATTTACATTCCAGAGTAAAACTGCTTCAAAATCAGGTTCTTAAATTAAAATAACTGCCATAGGGTGGAATATATAGAGTATTTTTTATTATTTACCATTTTTAATGCTTGCAGTCACGTTTAGGTGTCACTATCCTCCCATCAGCACATTAAAATAAGATTCACTTTTAGAGATGTTTAACATTTTGCCCTTCAGTTGCCTAGATGAGACCTGTTGTGCAGAAATCAATAAAATCTCACAGATAAACAGATTTCCATACCTGTGAATTCTACTGAGTTGCCTTCAGAGAGAGCCAGAGCAGTGAAGAGAGGCAGGAGGAGGAACTGCCTGAGCAGCTGCATTTTGAGGGCAGGTGGGGAGGGCAGGCTTTGGCTTTCCTGACTTTTATACCTCCTGCTATTTCACAACCATCCTGTGGTACCGAGAGGGAGGGTTTAATCTGCCAGCCACTGTTTCTTTTTAACAGATATAAATGAGAAAGTAACAGGTGGGCCTATTTTTTAAACAGGCAACATGTGGAGTAAGTTTAAAGTGCTTTTGTCAGCTCTCAAAGCTGGTTCAAAGCACATTTTCCAGCAGATTTCATTGAGAGGCTGTTTGAGGGTGTTGGCATGAGTAGGAATGTTGTGGAGGGGATTGACAGACTCCCTTGGGAGACACATTTGCAGTTTTCTCTCAGCGCTGCTCAGCAGGAGTTTGGTTTCTCCCACCTTCATTTTGACATCTCTCCCTTTAGGTTTCACTGGGCAGATCATTCCCTGTCCTTGCTGAAGACTGCAAAGTGCAGCTGCTGTAAAAGAGTTGTTATGAATATATTGCTGAAACACCCAGGGATGAGCAAGGCCAGATTGTCACAGATTAAAAGAAGAAGATTGCACTGCAACCACTTGGCAGACAGGACTTTCTTAACCTCACACTAGGAGCTACGGAGGAAAAAGGGAATCAGCCTTTCCTTCCTGAGGTGAGGAAACAAGCACAGCCCTGAAAGCCTGAATTCCTTTCAGCACAACTTGAACAAATACCTGTTCCAACATATTCACCCTATTTTGTCCCCTAAGGACCAAAGCTCTGAACTGCAGGGTATTTCTCAGTGCAGCAGGGAGTTCCCAGTCCTTAAAGCTCCCGAGCTGAGCCCGTGCCAGTGGCCCAGGTGTGCTGGTACCTGGCCTTGGGTCAGGCTGGTACCTGGGGCTGGAGCAGCCAGGGCTCCCTCAGGAGCTGCTGAGGGCAGCACAAACCCCACAGCTGTGCAAACAGGGCTTCTTCCAACTTCACTAGAAAATAAAGGCAAGACCTTCTTGAAACCTGAGCCAGGTGCTTTTCTTCCATTGTAATTTTTTTTTTTTTTTACAAAACCATTTTATTTTATAAGCAAACTGATATATAATGCATTTGTAATGACACTGTATTTCTAATCCCAGACTTATGCCTTCTTTAAAACAACTCTCTCTGATTTTTAACTCACTTAAAGGATTTTGAATGCAACTGTCCCTTCATCCTGAAATGTACTTATACTGCCTTTGAGTGTGGAGGCACTAAATAGATGTTTAAAGATGTTGCACAGCATTTGAATTCCCTTTGGCTTCTGGAAATGCTAAATTTGCATTTACTCTGTGTAGCCTTTTATTTCTCAAACCCACACACGTACTTGCAAGGAATTTTCGAATGCTAACATCCCTTTTGTGCCTGGATGTGAATCTGCAGTGAATGTGTGAGCTGGCGTGTGGATCCCTGCCAATGAGTGCTGTGTCCTTCAGAACCCAATCCCTTTAAATCATTACCTGTGAGAAGCAAAGCACAGGGTTAGGGGTGTGGTGGAGTTTTGTATGGACTGAGCTCGATTAGAACTGAAGGAACATTGAGAAGAAAACAAAATCTTGAGAAAAAACAGGCAGTTGATCCAATTATTTTTTTGTCACTGAGAGTATTTACTGAAGTTTAGGCTTTTACAGATCTGCTGTATAGAGCAGAAAGATCTGAAATCAAGCAACCCAAGTTAATTTAAGATTAAATACCTTTAGATTTACACCCAGTGGTATATTTTTAGAAATAAGCAGCAGATCTTGGAACACAATGAACAGGTCTAGAGGGGCTCAACACAATGTCATGGTCAGAAGCTTCATTACTGGGGAGCGATGATGACAACGACGCCGTCATTTGTGCTTCTCCTGGCTCTTCTGTACACTGGGAAGGGTCTGGGATAGGGGAGCCTGTTCCCTGGGAAGGGTCTGGGATAGGGGAACCTGTTCCCTGGGAAGGGTCTGTGAGGAGGAAACCTGTTCCCTGGGAAGGGTCTGTGAGGAGGAAACCTGTTCCCTGGGAAGGGTCTGTGAGGAGGAGGAGGAGGAGGAGGAGGAGGGCGTAAGATGCACCCTGACACTTTGCACCGTAGGCAAACTCTGGCGTTTACAGGAGCTTTGTAACGGAGCTGGATGAGCCTCTGGCCTGATGAAGGGTGATTCCCACAGGTTGGGTCATATACACACCTGAGAAAGAAAAAAAAACCAACCCCACATATTAATTGTCATGTCACGATTGTGGCATGCTCACTAAGCCCGTTTGCTTCCTTGGTTGCAAGAAACTTTCTTCCAAAAATGTCCAGCTGTGATGTTAAATCACAACTCACAGCAGTGAACCCCTGTTCATTCCATGCCACTGCATGGAATTTGGATGTCTGCTGGTGTAATGTGCATCACAACACAAATAAATGTCACACGTGTAAAGCACCTCATGGAATTTTGTCAGTATATGTTAAATCACATTATAAGTGTACAGTGATGAGGTAGAATTTTACTGCACACTCTGCTATGGTTCATGCTTAATTAAAACAAACTAAAGGACAGCCCAGCCCTGTAAAGAAGGATTTTGATTTTTGGAAGCTTAGAGCTGTCCATGAAGGATTCTCCCTGGGCAGCCAAGACAACACCAGCATCCCAGCCCCTCTGACGTGTCTTTGAAACCCTGCCAGCATCATCTGGTGCCATAAATCAGTGACTCCAGCAAGAATGGCTCCAGGGACATCTGCATCAACAGACGTGCACCAAGAATGCCTGTCTGTTTCCAAGAAATAATAGTGTTTTACAAAATTTTAATGTGATTAGTAATTGGTAGTATGTGTATGACTGAGTAGCAAATCAAGTTGTACCTGAACATTTGAAGGGTGTAAGAAAATGGTGTGAAATCATGTTTGGGGTATCCCAGCTTGGCTGGGGCATCTCACATGCATGAATAAACATTTACCCTTCCACTGTCACTTCTGGCATCCCAGGTCTCGTTGGCTGGCACAGGCTCTTCAGGTATTTCAGCAACAGCAGCTTCACATAGTTAGGCACAGGAATGAGCCCTGCTGCAGGGGAGGAATTGGATGTTGAGAAACCAGAGGTAAACACAGAGCAAAACGCAGCAGGTATTAAATACTGGCCTGCTTTGCAAATTTAAACATGGGCCTGGAATAGCACTGAGTGGGGCGGAAACGAATTTCTCTCTCTTTGATGATGTCCTATTCTCATTTCTCCCTCCTACAACTAACACCTAACCCCGAGGTAACTCCTTGGTGTTGTTCTCTCCTGGAAGAGGGGGAATTTGCCAGGATCAGGAGGTGTCCCTGCCTGTGAGCCCTCCAGAGCACAGGGCACTGGGTGGGCAGCAGCTGGCAGGCTATGGGAGGACATTTCAAGTGGTTTTTGACCATAAATGATGCAGACCTGGGCCAGCTCATGCCCTTGGCACTCACCACTGAGGATGGCTCTGCTGCCAGCCCTGCATAAGCAGTGTGTGATCCCTGGCTGAGCTGTGGCATTCCCAATCTCTCTGCCTGCATCCAGCCTCTCCCACTCCCCCTGCACTCGGATCCCCTCTGCCACTGGACTGCCAGCCCTTCCCAGCTCACATCTCTTACCCAGGGTGCCCTTAGGAAAAGAAGTCATTAAAAGGAAGAAAGAATCAGATATCTTACCTGAGGCTGTAGTTGCTGCGTTTGTCTTTGGAATGGCTTTTAATGAAAATAGAAAAGGTTAAAAAGTGAGCTGATTGAGGAAGACATGTGCTTTATGCCATCAGTTAATAAACATTGTAATGAGCAGAGCACGTTAGGACTAGGAAATATTATTAGCAACAGTTCTGAGGAATAGAATTGACAAAGGTTTCATATCAAGGAAAGTGTGGGGGCTCAAGTACTAAAAGTGACATATTACTGGCATTAATGGGATTTAATTCTGTTTATCCCTCTGTGTGAGGCAATAACCCCATGTTCAAATGTCTGCTTTGCACCTGAAGTTCAGTTTCTTGTGTGTTTTACCAAAGCAGCCAAGTACATTTTATCAAAGTAGCTGCTATGGCCAGACTCTAAAAGACACCCTGGGCCTGCTCTGTGGGCAGCTGAGGCAGAATGTTATCAACTAGTGAGCGGAATTTGCAATTCAGTTTTTTCAAAAGACAAAGCCCACTGTGGAAAACTCAGGTACAAAGCAAATGAATATGAATATGTCAAAAGGGTTCCCACTGACTCAGCTTCCAGTGGGGATGCAGTTTGGAAGTGCAGTGGGGCTGGCTTTGTAGGGGTGAGGTGATCTAGAGGAAATCTGAATTTATATTGATGTGGTGTGTCTGCCCCAGTGAATTCCAGTTCCTTAGAGCTTGCAGCAGAGCAGGTATTCCTCCCACATCAATACCAAAAATTCAGGTCCCACGATTTGTGGGAAGCCAAAAAAATTATCCCTAAATTTCAATATTAATTCCATGAGATGATGCATGGAGACAGGGAGCCTTGCCAGCACATCATCAGACCCCAGCTTTGGTAGGGAATTAAGGGCATAAACCAGGATAAATCTGCTTCATTTACTTGTGGCAATGGCTGTTGTTTCAGGAGGTGGAGGGACTGATGCATCAGGTGAACTTGGCTCTGTGAGAAGAGAAAAGATGAAGTTAAACATTGTCTGTGCTCTGATACATGGATGACTCTCATGAAATACAGCACCGTGCTCACCACAGCTGCAGAAATGAACAGAAAGAAATACCTGGGGTTTCAGCCGTTGTGGGCTCAGTTGTGACTGTCAAAGAGAAAACAAAACCACACTTCAGTGCCTGTTCCATTATTGTGTGGGCAAAGCCAGGGCTGTCAAGGGGGAGTGGAGCAGGATTTTACTCAAGCTCATGCTTGAGCCTGAAATTCTGACCAATATACTGAAGTCATACACACCTGCTGCTCCAGGTGTTGTGTCTTCTGCAGGGGCTGGTCAGAGACATGAAAGGAAACAAAACTGCAGGTTAAAAGCTGCTTTCCCAGAGCTGGGCAGGTGAGAGATACCCAAACCTCAGGAGACTCAAGCTCTCACTTGAGGGCTGGACAGTATTCCAGAGTGGGAGAAAAACACATCCCTGTGCTGCCTCTGACCATGGCACAGCTCTGGGGCTCTTTGCTAGGCACCACGTTGGGGCTGGGATAAAGCTCCTAACATTCAGTGCCCGCCCGGTGCCGTGTGCTGGTGAGGGCTGGGGGTGCCTTGGTGGGCACTGAAGCTGCCCATTCCCATGGCAAATACCTCCCACAGTGTGCAGGGGCTGGGATGCAGCTCTGGGAGGTGCAGGAAGGCTGATTTTCTGGGAGTGGGATGAGCAAGTGCAAATGTGGGTTTATACTGATGTGGGGTGTCTGCCCCATCCCAGTGCTTTCGTCAGGGCCAGAGTTTCTCTGTTTCCCCTTTTGCTCCTTTATTGTATCTGGAAGCCAAAGGGAAGGCAGTTGTGATTATCTCCAATTATAATTGATGAGATTGTATTATTATGGAGGCAGGGAAGCAGTCAACCCATGGTCAGAGCGTGGCAGACAGCTAAACAAGTAAAGCAGAGCAGCCCTGCATTGCTTACGGGTGGCAGTGTCTGCTGCTGCAGCAGTGGATGCTGCTGCTGTGGAAAGAAAAGATTAATTTAAATATCAAATGCATGTTAAATGTATTTTTCCCCCTGACACCCATAGCATGTAGGCCATAGTTACTTTTTATTACTTACCAGGGGTAATGTCTGCTGGTGCAGTACTAGGAGAGACTGATGCTGTGAGAAAGAAAAGGTGAAATTAAATATTAAGTGTATGGTTTTTTTGCTCTGAAACTTGTAGCAAGTAATCCAGAGTAAAACTGTATCACTTACTAGTGGTAATGTCTGCTGGTGTAGTACTAGGAGAGACTGTTGCTATGAGGAAAAAAAAAGGTGAAATTAAATGTTGTGTGCATGTTAAATATACAATTTTTTCCTCAGGACTGATAGCATGTACACCACAGCAATGCTATTTTACTTACTTGTGGTTGCATCTGAAGGTTCAGGAGTAGGAGAGACTGTTGCTGTGAGAAAGAAAAGGTGAAATTAAATTTTATATGTATTTTAAATGTGGTTTTTTTCCCCTAATGACTGATAGCATGTACACCACAGCAATGCTATTTTACTTACTTGTGGTCACATCTGCAGGTCCAGCAGTAGGAGAGACTGTTGCTGTGAGAAAGAAAAGGTGAAATTAAATTTTATATGTATTTTAAATGTGTTTTATTCCCCTAAAGACTGATAGTATATATGCCACAGCAATGTTATTTTACTTACTTGTGGTTACATCTGCAGGTCCAGCAGTAGGAGAGACTGTTGCTGTGAGAAAGAAAAGGTGAAATTAAATTTTATATGTATTTTAAATGTGTTTTTTTCCCCTAATGACTGATAGTATATATGCCACAGCAATGCTATTTTACTTACTTGTAGTCACATCTGCAGGTCCAGCAGTAGGAGAGACTGTTGCTGTGAAAAAGAAAGGGTGAAATTAAATTTTATATGCATCTTAAATGGGTTTTTTCCCCCTAATGACTGATAGGATGTACGCCACAGTAATGCCATTTTACTTACTTGTGGTCACATCTGCAGGTTCAGGAGTAGGAGAGACTGTTGCTGTGAGAAAGAAAAAGTGACATTAAATATTAAGTGTATGTTTTTTGCTCTGAAACTTGTTGCATGCAATGCAGAGTAATGCTGTATCACTTACTAGTGGTAATGTCTGCTGGTGTAGTACTAGGAGAGACTGTTGCTGTAAGAAATGAAAGGTGAAATTAAATATTGTGTGCACGTTAAATATATAATTTTCTTCCTCAGAACTGATAGAATGTATGCCATAGTAATGCTATTTTACTTACTTGTGGTTGTGTCTGCAGGCTCAGCAGTGGAAGAGACTGTTGCTGTGAGAAAGAAAAGGTGAAATTAAATTTTATATGCATTTTAAATGTTTTTTTTCCCTTAAAGACTGATAGTATGTACACCACAGTAATGCTATTTTACTTACTTGTGGTTACATCTGCAGGTCCAGCAGTAGGAGAGACTGATGCTGTGAGAAAGAAAAGGTGAAATTTAATATTAAGTGTATGGTTTTTGCTCTAAAACTTGTAGTATGTAATCCAGAGTAAAACTGTATCACTTACTAGTGGTAATGTCTGCTGGTGTAGTACTAGGAGAGACTGTTGCTGTGAAAAAGAAAAGGTGAAATTAAATATTGTGAGCACATTAAATATATAATTTTTTCCCCTAATGACTGATGGCATGTACACCAGAGTAATGCTATTTTACTTACTTGTGGTTGTGTCTGCAGGTCCAGCAGTAGGGGAGAATGATGCTGTGTGAAAAGATGAAATTAAATATTGTGTGCATTTTAAATGTATATTTTTTCCCCCAAGACCCATAGCATATCAGCCTATATAATAATGCTGTATTACTTAATACAGAATGAAAAGGTGAAATTAAATATTGTCTGCATTTTAACTATATACTTTTCCTCTAAGACCTACAGCATTTCCTGTTTATAGGAAATCAGGACTTAGATATAACAGTGGTAGAGCCTATTTTTTCTGGGATACCTTGTAATTTAAGGGATATGGCTTGGGTTTATTTTTCCCCATCATTTAATCACTGCTTGGTTCAGCCTCTCTCCCCAGCCTTGCTTCTTCACTGAGACAATGAGCTTGCAGTTGACTGATCTTGAGGTTCATTAATTTACTTTAATCCTATCAGTGTAATCTGTTTTGACCAAACTCAAGCACTGCTATTAGATTTTATGGCATTGTGTCTGTATCTCACCTTCAGCCAGCGTGGAAAGGATTTCTGCAGCTCTGGTTGTCACGTCTGCTTCAAGTGCAGCAGGCAACAAGTTTGGTTCTGAAGTGTTTTCAGAGACTGTGAGGAAGAAACATGGAAACAAGAGGGAAGGAGCGCTCAGGAAAGGCTGGAATCAGCTCCTGATGGATTGAAATGCCTTCAGGTTCCATGGTGTGGGCTCAAAATGTGCCCCATCCTCGCAGCACTCACAGCTCCCACCTGCCTGGTGGCACCAGCTCAGAGCCAGGGTGGCCAAATTCATGGACAAACATCAGCTGTACTGAGAGACGCTGGTTTTGCAGCATGTTTTGGCTTCTCCACCAAAGTCCTGTCCCAACCACGTTTTTCTGACATGCTGCATGTTGTGCAAATGCCCTCTACCTGCCTGTGGTGTAATCAGGATTTCTGATGTCCTGATCTCCTTTGTGGTGGTGGTGGAAAGGGAGGGAGGTGGAAAGGGTGAGAAATGAAATGGCTGCAAGCAGCAATTAAAAGCTTAAGAGTGATTTCAAGAACTTGAGACTTAATTTAGGTCTCAGGTTTAGTAAAAATACTGATCTAGTGGGTGGTGCCCCTGCCCATGGGAGAGGGTTGGATCCAGGTGATTTTTAGGGTCCCTTCAAACCCAAACCATTCCACAGTTACCAGTCTGCTAAATAACTGGAGAAGCTCACTCCCCAGCTAAGGGAAATGAGTGCAAATGCCAGTCTGTGGTCCTTAATGTTTCCAGAATGTTGTTAATTATATACGCACAGAATTACAATGATCTGGGCAGTTTTCCTTTGCAAATTTGTGTGTTCTTTAAAACTATAACTCAGAGGTATTAATCAGTAAGTGCACGTATCCCTGCCTGACAGGCTGGTATTTTTCAAGTGAAGATGTTGTTGGGGGATTGCTCCTTCACAAAAGAGGAACTAAGGACAACTATATTGTCTGCTATGAATATTTACAGATTTCCATGGTTCAGCTGAAACCCCTAAATTAACAGAGTGTTTGTTCTAAAAAGCACATGTGAAATGGCTGTCCTTACCTTCACCAGCTGTGGCTGGGATCTCAGGATCAGGAACTAATGTGGTCACTTCATCTGTGACAGCAGCGGGTGCAGAAGACACATCTGGGGCTAATTGAGGAAATACAAACCAGAGAGAGATTGGCAGCAATCAGGAGTGAACACGTGGATGAAAGTCTTGATGAAGGAAAATAAATTTGGGCTTTGTGGGACAATGAGTCATTGCCTAGCCTTTTATTTTTGACGGCTAAAAAATTCACTTTCACCTCATTTAATATTTATTAACAAAGCTGTTTTTGTTGTTCCTGACTGCATTGCTTCACTCCCAGAGGTGCAATAATCATTTGGAAAGGTGCAAAGGAGTTCTTGTGAGGGAGAATAAAACATGAGATTTGTCTAGTGCTTTGGGAGTGTCTTCCAGCCCCTAAGTGTGCCTCACCTTCCCTGAGGGTTACCATGGTCTCTGGAGGAGTCTCAGTCTGTGCTGGGGAGGAACCTCCAGAGACATTGCAGGGGTTTGGGTTTCATGGGAATGAAAGATCCCTGGACTTTAACTTTTGGTCATGTGTCTGTGTCTCAGAACAGCATCTTCCAGTAGTTATTGTAAGTGAATTTGGGACACTTGTGTTCCTCCTGCCTGCTTTAAACAAATCTCATCTGCTGCTCAAAATTTCCACACATGACACTTGTAGATTGTTTTTTAACCTTGCCTTTGCCAGCAGAAGTCAGGGGTTCTGTGACATTGTCATAGTTGCTGCTTTGTTAAAACCTTAAGAATAAATGGTTTTGGGAACCAGCTTTTCATTTCTGTTACATATAATAAAACATATGATTCTATGGTTCTGTATAGTAGAAAACTCCTACTCTTCTGTGACTGTGGATTATGAAGAGCATTATTAACACCTGGAAATCCCACGAAACATTAGTAGAATCTGTACATTAAGGTTTCCAGGGTGTTATGATTATTTCAGCAAAAATTTGGAATCAGAAACTTAGACCTGGAGTGTACTTTTGGGAACCAGCTTTTGATTTCTATGTTACATATAATAAAACATATATTCATGATTCTATGATTCTATATGGTAGAAAACACCTGCTCTCCTGTGACTGTGGATTATGAAGAGCATAATTAACACCTAGAAATCCCAAGAAACATTAGTAGAATCTGTACAGGGTGTTGTGATTATTTCAGCAAAAATTTGGAATCAGAAACTTAGACCTGGAGTGTAAAGACTTGTCTCATGTTTTCATTAATTATTAGTAGGTAAGTGGGAAATACAGTTTGTACTAACAGTGCAAAGAAATAATGAAAATATAAAGAAATAATGTTGCAGTGGGTGAATAAATAGTAGTTTGGAGCAACTTGTAATTCAGAGCATGCCTTTGTAGAAAACTGTCTGCCAAGGAGCTGTAACATGATTTTTAAGTTAAAAATTAGACTCTGAGCACTGGGGAGACTCTTTACAGTGCTGATTTTGGGATTCCTGTCCCAAAAGCTCACCCTTACCTGTCGGTGCAACTGTGGCTTGCATTGCATCTGTGAACAGCAAAAAAAGCAAGAGTTTACTTTATTGGGCAGTTATTTATATTATATATTTATGGCAAGAATTATTTTTTTTTCCACTCATACGTGCCTGGTTCATGACTAGGTGGCCTCTATTTTCTCCTTACTCTTTGCCTTTGTTTCCTTGGGGGTTGGCTGTAGAGATGTTGACTAAAGTGGTCCTGAACTACCTGCTTTTCACTGTTTTCATACCCAGGGCTTGCAGTCCAATGTTGTTATTTTGTGCAAAGCATCCTTTTGCTCCTCAATCACTCAGACTTAAACAGAAGAAGCACCCCACCTCCACTTCTCAGCCCTGGCCTGATTTCCAAGCTCTGCCCTGATGTTTCTTGTGTTTATGATGAACAGCATAGTCCAAGAAGGTTTTTTCTTATGACCATATTTTATTTTCATTATTGTTTTTATCTTTACCTGAGCAGATGACACCAACATCCTCATTGAGTCCACAGTTGTGCTTGCCCCAGCCGGCATGCCGGCAGTCCCAAAGGTGGGATTCAGTTCCTCTACACTGCACATCATCCAACTGGATAACTTTTCCACTGAGGCCAAAGTAAGACAGTCCCAGGACAGAGACAGCTTGGCCACAGTGAAGTTGTCTGCACACAACGTTGGCACTGTTCATATTGAAATAATCATCACAGACTGTGCCCCATTTTCCATCATGAAAAACTTCAACCCTCCCGGCGCATCGGTGCCCTCCAGATTCCAGTCTCAGCTGTGGTTGTGGTGGAACTAAAGCAAAAGTTGACAGGTAAATCTCAATTTGTTGATTTATAGCTAAACTTCTGATGCCTAAATCTGAATCCCCGTGGCTCTGCTGGCTGCAGGGCCTGATCTACCCTGGTGGGGTATGGCTGGCTGTGCTGCTGGGGCGCAGCTCACCCAGAACTCTGCCCATCTGCCAGGTGTATTCACACTCAGGGGCACATCTCTTACCTTTCTTCTCCAATTTTTCTTTAATCCACTCGGCAAATTTGTTCCATATTGAGCTTAGGTCAGTGTCTGGCTGGTTCCACCAAGCTCCACTTGCTGTGGCAGAGAAGGAAACTTATTAGCCCTGAAGTAACACATCATACTCTTGTTTTGTAAATAATTTTCTTAAAATAATTCAGTACAGCCAGTCCTTAATCTCTCTGTGAAATCACCTCTTTTTGTAAGGGATTGGCAAGATTTTATTTCATGGTGCCTATGGTGATAAATAAAGGTCAAATTATCTCATTGCAGCCAGTCCTTAATCTCTCTGTGAAATTACCTCTTTTTGTAAGGGATTGGCAAGACTTTTTTCATGGTGCCTATGGTGATAAATAAAGGTCAAATTATCTCATTCAAAGTAGCAAGATTATAAGTTTGAAGGAACATGTCATGCAAAGCATATTTCCACCTGGGAAATATGGCAGACTGGCAGACTGCTCTGTGTTTCTTTCCCCCTCTTTCTCTACATTTAAAAAAAGAGAGTATATAATAATTCTAATTAAAACTAGAATATTAGATGAAGAACATTTAGAAAACAACTTCCACAAGCTATTTTCCTCATGGAAAAGAAACAAAGGAATATTCTTCAGCCTTCTTCAGTCTGTAACCTTCATGGGTTATATTTCAAAATACAGTATATTCGTATAATATTACATATATTATATATATTGTATGATGTATTTTGAAATGAATAAATTTTGAAATTCATGCATTTTGAAATACATGTATTTTGAAATACAACCTATGGATTTGGACTGAATCTTTGAAGTAGAAGACAAACCGTCAATTCTACGGTACAAAATTCATCAGCAATATTCGAGGAGAATCTTTGCCACCACCTCCCACCAAGCCAGCCTGCATTAGTAAACAATTCTGTGACATTTCAGAAATAATTCAGTAACATTTCTGTAAAATCAAAAAGATTTTCAAGGCCGTACCTGGTTCAGCCAGGAGAGTGGTGCTCAGCAGAAGCAGCCAGGTGAGACGCACGTGCAGGTCCATGGTTGTTGGGGGTGGTCTGCTCTAGCCCAGCACAGATTACATATATTATATATATTGTATGATGTATTTTGAAATGAATAAATTTTGAAATTCATGCATTTTGAAATACATGTATTTTGAAATACAACCTATGGATTTGGACTGAATCTTTGATTCAGTCAATTCTACGGTACAAAATTCTACGGTACAAACCGTCAATTCTACGGTACAAAACTCATCAGCAATATTCGAGGAGAATCTTTGCCACCACCTCCCACCAAGCCAGCCTGCATTAGTAAACAATTCTGTGACATTTCAGAAATAATTCAGTAACATTTCTGTAAAATCAAAAATATTTTCAAGGCCGTACCTGGTTCAGCCAGGAGAGTGGTGCTCAGCAGAAGCAGCCAGGTGAGACGCACGTGCAGGTCCATGGTTGTTGGGGGTGGTCTGCTCTAGCCCAGCACAGCTGCACGATTTATACCCAGTGGGCTCTGGTCTGCATCAAAGGCGGGCGCTGTGCAACCTGATCCCTCTCCCTGAGCTTCCAGACCGATGCCAAGGAAGTGATTTAGTGAGGATTTTCCTTTCACAGGGTACATCCAGACATCCGGATGAGGAGATCCAGCTCAGGGAGCTGTTCCGGACTGGCCACCAAGACCTTCCCAAACACTCCCCGGGCACCCTTGTGGCCCTGTGTTGATGGTGTGGCTGTTCCAGGAAGCAGTGATGTACTTTTGGAGATTAGGCTGTTTGGTAAGGATTCTCATGCCACCCATTAAGAGGTTTTCCAATTTACAACCATATCAACAAGATTAATTGGTGTGAGGATTGTGCCAAAAGATTAGCATCGTAAAAGTGTCAGGCAAGCCCCAAAAAAATTTTCTCTTTTTTTGCCAAAATTACTCATGTAAGAAGCAGTTTTTTCTATTTTTCTGACTTCTCTTCAACCTGGGAGAAGGTCCCTCCAGCCTGTTTCAGGTCTGCAGTTCTCTCTCTGACTTGCAGCCCCCAGAGCAAGAAAGGAACTTCCAGTCTTCTCCCTGGCATGAAGTGATGGTGGCAACACCACCATGGCCTCTGATGTCCCAAAGGATGCCTCCAGCTCTGCCTCATTTTGTCCTGTCAGGGAGAAGGGACTCAGCTACAGAGAGTAGCAAATCAAAGTAGAATTTTCTTACCTGAATTAAAAAGGAACATAATTTTTTTTGTTCATGAACGCTTTTCTTATTTTCATGGCACAGTACAGCTCTGTTTGGAGCCCTGATATAGGGATAGAAGGTGACATGGAAGGAACATGGCTGAATGCAAGAATCTTTAGTTATTAAGAATCATCAAGATTTGCTTTTTCAGCATTCCTCTGTCTGCTTTACGAAACAGGTAAGGACCCAAGGAGGTCATGCAGAGGGTAAATCCTGCGTGCCAAGAACCAGCAGTGATGACAGTAGGGCTGACCTTTGTGGTCTTGGAAGGACAAAGCTGAACACCTTAAAGAAATCTATCAAAATCTGCTCCAAGGAAACAAACAGGGTGTGTAGTGAAACAGCTTTGGGCTGGAGAGGTTCAGTGTAAATCTTTCTTCACAGAGAGAAGTTTTGCTGCGCTGGCAGATTTTCTCCTCCCTGGAAATAACTTTATTTAGAGTTATAATTTCTCTCAGTATCTGGGCCTAAAGGGGCTAAAAGCAGAGGGAAATGAGGAGCTTTTCTGGTGGCTGCTGCCACTGGAGGGCAGCGGGGCCCTGTCCTTGGGAAGAGAGGACAGGGCTGGAGAAGATGCTCAGACACCCCAGAGCTGATGTGGCTCCCATAAAGACACTCCACCTGAGAAAATCCCTTTAAAAGTACGCATATTTGTAAGGAATTCCACTAAAGGGGTTTTGAAGTAATAAACTAGGGCTGAATGCCCTTCTCCTGTATGTGTATTTATTTGTATTTCTCATTCCCTGGGGAAAAAGAAAAATCACTGATGTGTGTGAACTCACAGCTTTTTCCCATGCTATAGCAATGCATTTGTCATTTCTTTCAGCATCATACTGCACTCCTGAAAAGTTTTCTTACGTGGTAAATCCTGGTTTTTGCTGAACCCACTGCATTCCCAGCAATCTGGGGCAGGACATGTCCAGTGTCTTGCCACAGTGGAAGTGTTCCAGTGCCAAACTCAATTCTGGACCAGCCCCTTCCCCAGTTCTGTGCCCTTCCCTGGACACACTCCAGCCCCTCAATGTCTTTGTTATCCCAAAGGTGATCCAAGGTCTGAGGAGCCTCAGCAGTGCTGGCACAGGGGACAGCACTGTCCTGGTCCTGCTGGCCACACGAGTGCTGGAACAGGCCATGTTTTCTCTCTGGCAGCTTTCCACCAAAGTCCAATAAGTTCTGAAGTGAAATGTGTTTTTGAGGAATGATTAGAGAAAAGGCGAATCCCAGCTGAAGTAAATCACATCATCAATAACATAACATGCAAAGTGCTTGCCTGTGTTTATGGTGAACTTATAGTAAAATGAAAACTTTAGGTATGAAGCCACTGTGTTTGGACAAAACTGAGTATTGAGTGCTGGGTCCAGCTGCCCAGTCCCAGAGGAGAATTCCCTTGGGATAAGGATGTCACATCAGCCTCTGGAAGCCTCAGTGAGGGAAAATCTTTGTCAGGGGTGAAGGCTGTGCTGAAGTCGAGGGGTTCCAGTGACCTTGGCCCCACACATGGCAGGAGAGGTCATTCCATCCTGTTACCCACTAAGGCTCTCTGTCAACACACCCTGCTTGTCTTGGCACCTGCTGCATTCCTGCAGCTTTTCCTGCTTTCCACTGTCCTGTGGACAATGGTTTTAATGGAGAGCTTTCCTCAGCTTCCAGCAAATCCCTTTGACCTCAGCAGTGCCGGGGGCAGGGTCACATCAGGGCTGGTGACCTTCTCCAGCACCCTGGGAACATTTGTCATCACAAACACGGGAGTGGCCTTGGGGTGCCAGGGACTGAGCTGTCACTACTGTTTCCTTTAAAATTAATTTCAGTTTTTAAAGTTTAATTATTAAATCATGAAGTGTGCAGTGTAGCTCACTGCCCGTGCAGAGAGGAAGAAGGACTCTGTAGGCTGCCCAGGTTAAAGTGATTTATTCCCAGCTGAGTAGTAGTTATGAAATTAGTCATAATTAAATAAATTACCTGTGCTAGACAAATGATGGTGGGTATTTATTGATATATTTACAATTAAGTATTTAAATTAATAGAGCAAAATCAAGGCTCAACTCATTGAGACAAGGGTGACCAAGACATGAGGTTAATCAAGTCAAAGCAGCACAATGTAACCATGATTTCCTTATAACTACGTTTTCTTTTTTCCTTGCATTTTAATAGCACTCAAAGGCCTTTGAGTTTCATTAGGAAGTACAAAAAATTATCTTAGTTTTTTTTTTTTTTGTGTGAGGTAAATCCAGATAACAGATAATATTAAAAATGCTGGTTTATGCAATACCTTTCCTTTTTTAAGACTTGAAACCTTTAACAACCTGGTCCACTGAAGAGGTTCTTCACACTCAAAAGGTCACATCCTTTCAGTCCTGTGGCAAATCAGATTTATATTTACATTTCATATATTAAATCTGCTTAAATATTAAAAATCTATGGTTAGCCTCATGGAAACTCATGTAAATCAGAATTACAGCTTTCACTGTGGTCAAAATACACTGTATTTTAAGTTTTTCCTCATGCATAAGCTGCTGAAGAAACTAAATAAGGTGCAAATCAGTAATAATTTAAAGAGCAAGTTTTTTATGGTAGGGAATTTTTTTCAAGATAGGAATGGTTGAATAAATATGAAATTGAAAGTGCCAGGTATTTCAGTTCTCATAGAAACTGTCAGAGGAGGAAATAGACAAAATATACATTTTAGCAATTACAGGTTCTGTAAAATTAACTGTATTTTTTGAAGAGGTTCTTCACCTAGAGGGTGATTGGACACTGGAACAGCTCCTCTGCTGACAGCACAAAACCTGCCAGAGGTCAAGAAGTGCCTGGACAACATTACAAACCATGTGGTTTAATTGTAGGTAGCCCTTTTGAGGAGCAGGGTGCTGGACTCAAACATCATGGATTGTGTCCAAATCAAGATATTCTGTGATTCTATAATAACACTTCCCCTTTTTTGTAAAACCAGTTTTGTTTCACGGAGTGTCCCACAATTGGATAATTAATTAAGAGCTGACTGCCCTTGCCAACAACTTGAAAAATCAGTGGAGAACGAGACTCTGAACTTTTTTTACCATCAAGCAGACATTTATAAAAGTTGTCAAAGTTAAATCTGGGTAAGGACCAAGAAGAGCCAGAAGGTCATGGCATCACCTTCAGAGGGATGTGACACAGCTCTGCCTCCTTTTTATTTCTTTCTGCCCCTAAACTGCAAAGGAATTGTGACTCTGAAGCTTTGCATTTGGTTTTTCCTGGTTATTTTCCTCAAATAAATGATCCTCGGGTGCTCAATAAAAGCTTTGTCAAGGTGAGATATGAGGGATTAGAACTTGAAGTTCAGGAAAAGTCTCCTGTGTGAAAGTTTGTTGGTTCTGTGAGGGCAGAATGTGCCTCGGGACTGATTTTGTTGTTCCTCCCAAGCCTTGGTAGAGAGCAAATAGAGTTGGTTAAAGGAGGTTACAGGTGACTAAAAAGTGTAGTAGTTATGTAACAGGATGGACTCTGAGTGGCACTTCTTAAAATGTTCTAAATATTTTGAATCTTAGTTGGATGGAAGTTTGCCATGTCAAATATGATTTAAAAATCAAGAAAAAAAGAGGGAAACACTGCACAGGACAGAGATTTGGTGACAATGTGGGTATTAAGAGAGGCATAATGCTGTGGAGAAATGTGTTTTATAGTTCAGAGGAGCACGTTTCAATTGGACAAAATTAAAAATTCGCTGTGGTTCCTCTTGAGCAAGCAAAGGTATTGTACACAAGCAAATGGCACTGGCATCACAGTGGCTGTCACACTTCTCTCCACACCACCCCTTGTGGGAACACCCCCACAGGTATTTCTCATCCCCCCTGCACTGCACATCATCCATGACATTTTTTCTTGGGCTGTGAGCAAAAATCACATCTGCTGAAGGTGATGCAGCATGTCCACAATCCTGCTGGCTGCAGACAGCTGCTGTATCACTTTAATCCCAGAAATCACCACAAATGTTCCCCCAGGCTCTTTTGCAAAATATTTCAGCCTGCCCTTAGCACTGGTTCCACACATTCACCACCCTCACAGAGATTTATTTGAAAGACAAAAGAGAATTTCCCTGAACCTGGATGCTTCATGGAAGGACAGAATCAGAGATTTATGCAAGTTGGACCATGCTCTTGAAGCAGGCTCTTCTGGGTCGTGTCTGTAAGAGCATTGAATGCCTCCAGTGTTCTGCTCTGTACAAATTCAGTTCTGAAACATCAGAGCATTATATTAAATGCAATTATACAAATCTACGAAGTTTACCTTTTCCTTCAGATCCTGTGCCAGCTGTGAATGAAAAAATCAGTCACTTCTAGGTAGAGTTTGAGTCACTGCAGTTACAACTACATCTAGCAAGGAAATGGGGTATTGCAGATGGTGCTGAAGGTATTGTTGAAACAATAAGAAGCAGATTAATACACCTTAATCCAGGATGATTACACAGGTCTACAACAGAAGTCAGACCAGTGTTGAAATGCATTTGTTTATGACTATAGGGGAAATATGAATTTTTAAAGTGTTAATAGTAAAAAGGTTATATAAATCAAACAATGTGGTCACTAAAATTAAAATCCAAGGTAAGCAAAAGTAAAAACAAAGGATTTGATTTGACAGGGTTTGATACTACAGAGGAAATGTTGTGGAAGGCAAGAAACTGAGAGAGCAGTGATAGCCAATGTAATTTCACAGAGTGGAGATACTTTTAACTTCTAAAATGTTTCAATAATTTTTTTTGCAGGAGTTCCTTTCTAATAGCTTCATTTTTTGAGTGCCTTAATAATTGTTTGAAGACTTTCTCTTTTGTGGGAGCAGTGGTTAACCCCTCCCCTTGGACAGCCCACAGCAGCCACTGGCCCAAGAGGAGCCAGGGAGAAAAAAACATTATCAGGGCAGTGGATTGCCTTATCAGCAGTAAACAAAATGCTATTTTTTTTTCTATTTTTTTCCCAAAATGCAAAGGAACCCATCAAGACTGTCTGAATTCTAGCCTGTGTTTCAAACAGTTAATTTCCAGCTTAAACAAAATGCTATTTTTTTTCATATTTTTTTCCCAAAATGCAATTCCAGAAACCTCTCAAGACTGTCCGAATTCTAGCCTGTGTTTCAAACAGTTAATTTCCAGCTTGATTTCTGTCACCCCAGCTGTGCCTTTGGGCAGCACCTCCTGTGAGGCCGGATGAATCCTTGTGGTGCTGGCAGGGAGCAGCCCTCTTGTCTTCCCCAACAATGCATTCCTCAGCGAAATCCAGTCAACTTCTGGAACAAAGAGGGCTTGTCTCAGGCTGGCAAGCTCAGATCAAGTGTTTACTCTGCTTGCTCGTAGTGCTGCTCTCAAACCAACGCTGCCCAGGACCTCCAAGGGAAACTGAAGCAGCAGGTTCTGCAGCTGGGGCCACACCTTTGGGTTTCTGAGCCTGAATTGGGGATATCAGCATCCAGCATTTGGGATAGAAGGTTTGGCTTTGCCAAACAGAGTCATGGAATTGCTGAGGTTGGAAAATACACACCTTTGCATGGAGGCACAGAGCCCTCACATGAACACAACTTGATTTTCGTATCTTGTGCAACAAAGCCCTGCTTGAACCAAGATTAGCAACAGAAGGTGGTAATTAATACTAAATTCTTCCAAAACATCTCAACATCACTAGTCAGCACTGGGAGGAAATAGAGAATCCACCTCTTTGAAATGGTGAGAAAAATACAGGGAAAAAAAAAGTGACAGTCATTGAGACTTGGCAGGCTCTTTAGAACAGCAGCAGGGCAATTAATGTCTACATTACACCCTGTGACTAATCCACTTATTTCAGAAAAAAAAAAGAGAAAATTTTGTTGGATGAGTACCAGGTGATTCAGGGCAAAAGAGGTGCTCCAGGTTTTATTCTAGGAAATGGAAACAACTCTCACTGCAGTGACACAGCCAGGTCACTGACGAGTTTCCTCAGCCGGGAGAAGTTTCATTAAAATGGACTTCTTGTGTCCTGGGTCTGAGGGAGAAGATCTCCTAATATTCACAACCTGCCATGTGAATTTTAATGTCTTCTTAGGTTTTGCCATCTAGATAAAAACAGCCAAAAAAATTAAAAATACCACAGGGAGATTCTAGAGCAATCCTGTTCAAAAAGCTTGGTTGTGACTTGGTGAGTCTGATGGAGTTAACTAAGAAAATAAAATAATCAGTGGAGTGAAATGATCTCCAGAGTGTATTATTTTAGTTATATAATTGGAATTTTGTGCAAGCAGTGGGACTTGGGCATTAAAGGACACCCGAGGCAGAACTGGGAGCAGAAGGTTGTGCTCAGCTGCTGAATTCAGCCTGGTGTCAATGGATGTCTGTGGGATTCCATGGGAAAGCATGGGGAGAAAGTAATGAAAACAATAAATATGGTGTTTCTTACCCATACCCTGCAAACCTTAATTAGCTTTTTGAAAGCTCAATCTACACGAGGATTTGTTATTAATGACTGAACAATTGAATCTGCTTGCTGGCTATGAGATGCAGAAACAAAATCTTGTTTATTTATACTGGGTTATAAATATTTTTGTGGCGGTTTCCTGGGAAGGAGGACTACAGAAATGAATGATCTGCTTCGTTCTCCAAAATTAGAATAGAAGGATAAACAGGACAGGAAATCCAGCATGCAAACAAGCAAACAAGGACTTTGTTTCTGAGCTTTGCTTCAACCCCAGTTCTGGCCAAGTAGGTGGCTGGGTAGCACTGGGAACAGCATGAAGTCAGGAACCCACAGACCTCATGCAATCATTTACTAAAAAATACACATTCATTTAAATCAAATTGCTTTTGATCCCTTTCTTCCAATTAAAGAAACCTTGAGGAGAGTTTTTCAGGGATGTGCAGTTTTGTTAGAGTTCTGAGCACCTTCAGCTCTTTGCTCTTCCCCTCTCCCAGTGGGATGGGGGAAAGAATAGGGGAAAGACAAAATAAAATTAAAATAATAAAATAAAATAAAATAAAATAAAATAAAATAAAATAAAATAAAATAAAATAAAATAAAATAAAATAAAATAAAATAAAATAAAATAAAATAAAATAAAATAAAATAAAATAAAATAAAATAAAATAAAATAAAATAAAATAAAATAAAATAAAATATAATAATAAAATATCTTGAGCCTCCCAGCCTCCTTACTGGCAGGGCAGCATGAGGAGCTGACAAATCCTTGACTGAATTGCTCAGAACCATCAGTGTGTTCTCAACATTATTCTCATCCTAAATCCAAGCAGGGCACTGTACCAGCTGCTAGGAAGAAAATTAACTACCCCAGCCAGAAGCAGTGCAGGGTGTGATTCAGTCATTGGGTTGAGACTTCTAAGGGATTTTCTCATGGTGCTGCAAGCAAAATATTTGTTATTGGTGCTGAGATGATGAGTTGAGTGCTGAGTGAACAAGTACATGGCTGAGTCGTGACAGACACACCAGGAGGAAATAAAATAACCCAATACCAAAGTCAGTTGTTCAAAGGAAAAAGCTGCCAAGTGATGGTTGGTGTGTCTTGTCTGAGGGCAGAGGAGGTGAGAAAAATAAGCATCCCCCAGAAAGAGCATTTAAAAGAGGTTTAAAAGAAGTGTCCTTCAGGTTCTCCTGGTTCTTGACACCCTTGTGTTTGCAGGCTCCAGCCTTCACTGGGAGATTGGCATAACTGATCCCCTACAAACCAAACAAGAAACCAAAACAAAAGGCCAAATAAACAATTTTTAGCTTACATTTTGGCTTTAATTCTTTGTATTTTTTAGCTAGGACATGAAAGGCAAGAAATCCCAGGTCTTGCTTTTCATGTTTTCATGCATCAGTGATAAATGTTTATGTGGCATTTGGCTGTTTGCATTTCCAGCATATTTCAGTCTGATTTATAAATGTGCACAAGACATTCTTAGAGGCTGGGTAAGTCCTGAGAAGCCAAACTCCTCACAACCACAAAGCATTCAACCACAGAGGGAAAAAAAAATTAAATAGTTTTGTGATCAGCAACCAAAAGTAATAAAAATGGAACAAAACTCTTCCTTCTGGAAAGCAGACATGAAATATCTTTTGCCTCTTGGCTGACATTTGGGTGAGAGCTGAAAAGTCTCCTGGCTGAGATTCAATCTCTTGGATGACATTTGTGTTTTTGCCTGGTTTAGGGTGTGTGTTAATGGGAAGGCTAAAATTTGATATAACAAGCCTTTGGAATTGATATAACAAGCCTTTAAGTTTCAGCCTTAAAGACTGCAAACAAAACATCTTTAACAGCTCAGCATATTTTGAATTTGGAGTTTTTCAATCTAGAGAAGTTAAAACTTAATGGAAAAGATATTAATCAATGCTCAAAATAATTAGAATATTGTAAAACCACAAATCTGGTTGCAAAAAAGATCAATTTTTACATTTCCTTTCCAGAGATGATCCATTCTCATCAAATGAAATCTTCCTTCCTTTCAATAAACCTTGAAATATTTCTTGATGCCTCACTTGCATTTTCACTTCAGCTCACAAAATTTTGAGGCATTAGATAAACAGTTTTAGAATGATGTGAGAGGAGAATTAAAGAGGAGAAAAATGATAAAATAATTGTGCTAAACAACTTGTGGCATGAAAGTTGAAATTGTTTCCTAATCCTGTAAGAGGTGTTAGGATTACAAAGCTGTTCTAAGTCATTGTAGCAGAATTTATTGTAGATTGCAGGATTGCAGCTTTATTGTAGATAAAGATATCACAGCTTCCCACAAATGGCACATATGAGACTGTCATCAGTGAAGCATTTTTGTGGCTCATAATGTGTAAGGTTTGCCCTGCGTTAATGCAGCAAGTGATGCTGACCTTTGCTCTGGCATTATCCCATGTGAAAGCAGCTCCTTCAGTGCCAGCCTTGCAGGAAAACCATCAAGAACAGAAACAACAAGTGCCAGGAGGGTGACAGCACCCACCACTGGTGGGAGGGAATTGTCAGCAGCAGGGGGAAGATATGGAAATGTTTATAATTATAATATTTATAATAGTATATTTACTATAATTACATATTTAATATAATTTATAGAATACAATAGTTATAATTTTATTTTATAATAGATTAAAATAATTTTTATATTAAGATACTTAGAAGTTCCCTGTGTAGTGTTTCAGAAGCAGGGGCTCAGACCATCACTTGGAATTTTTAATCAAACAGACCACACTCTTCAACACAGTAAAACATTTGTATTTTAAGCACATAGACATTTATTTGAGAGACAGAATAGATTTATTGCTTTGTAAATATTCCTTCCTTTGATTATCAATTACACTGCTCACAGAACAGATTAATTTTAGCTTGGAAATCTCTGCATTTTATAAATAAGCACAGACCCATCATTGTTTCAATGAGAAGTATAGCACTAAAAGCAATGTTCAGAGTAATTAGAATATTGTATAGCCACAATTCCAGTTGCTGGAAGAGCCCAGCCCTATGAGTGAAAGGTTTTGGGGTTTGATCTCAGCTTATTGAAGGTCAAAGCATAAAGAGCTCCAGTGTTAAAGGGTGGCTCCCAGATCAAAGTCAGAAATAAGCAAACTCACAGATTCATTGCTTTCAACTATTTGGACAGGCTTCATATTAGCAGGGATGACAACTCAACTGAGTAAATTTCATGAGCAGAAAACAACTGAGGGAATTAAATATTTCTCAAGAGGGCTGGGAGTTTGCTCCCAGTCATGGAATCATGGGATTCTTTAGGTTAAAAAAGACCTTTGAGGTTATCGAGTCCTACCATTAAACTAGCACAGATAAATCCACCAACAAACCATATCCCCCAGTGCCTTCAAATTCACAGTCAGACTGGAGCTAATTAGCACAGTTCAAGGAGTCATAGCACTAAAAAGGATTACAGGGAACTCTCCTTTGGGACAGGCAGGGGAGTTACACTTTTTAAAAGCGCTAGTGAAAGCAGAACCTTGCAAGCTGTGGATCTCTTCCATTTTATAGCAAAGTTGGCAAAAACAGATTTCAGTGAGAGGCGACAGAGCTGTGGCTTTTCTTGAATCCCGTTGGTCATCCTAGAGCAAACGTGAGAGAAATTTATTCGTCTTTCCTGGTGTTCCCACTTGGAGCATTCCCTCCTCGGAGCTGAAGGGGCCCAACCACCACATCCACTTTTTCCTCAGCAGAGCTGGTGTCTCTCTTGGCCCTGGAGCTGCAGCCCCGATAGCAGTGGGAGGAGTAGTCTCCGAGCCTGCAGACCAGCATCTGGCACTTCAGGAACACCGACGGGTGCCGGCTCATGAACTCGAAGGCGTTAAACTTGAACCGAGCAAAGTGGCTGGAAGGGGAGTAGTACGTGGCATAGGAAGAATCTCTAGGACACCTTGAAAGGAGCAAAAGAAGGGAATTAGTCTTCACGGATGTGCACATGCGCATTCCTGCAAAGTTAAAATTCAAAGGATTCAATTTAGTATGATGAATTCCTGCAAAATTCGGATTAAAACTGAATTATATCATAGTCAGGTACTAGGAAACCAGTGGGATAAAGATGTAACCTTTGTAGCATAGTACAGACTTAAAAAATATAGAACTTCTTGAAGCAGCTGGAGGGCTGGCAACTCTTCTTCTTTTTCCAAAAGAAGGACACTTTAAGTGACGAAGAGGGAATAACAGACTGTTATTACTGTCAGTGTTATACAAGGCATAAAAAATTATAAAGTCTAATGTTTGACCTGGTTTTACTAAAATATTTAACTCCCAGGATGACAATTCCGACTGCCAGTTTTCATTGTGTCATTTACTTTTCTCACACTACTTCAAATTTTGTTCACAGGACAAAGATGGAGTAAGTGAAATGAAAGTAAGGTTTAAATATAATTTCTTATTCCTAAGCTCATACTGCAAAAAAAAAAAAAAAAATCAAAGACCACTTTTCACAGTCTGTTGATGGTGAGTTCTAACCCCATTCCGATTGGCTGTATTATTTAAAATAAATTTGGATGACAGGTGTGCTTCCAGCTTTAAAGAAAGCTCTTACCCGTTCCTGACTAAGTAATAGGCCAGCCTGTTAAAGTCACGAGGGTCAGGTGATGCCACACACGTGTCCACAACCACCTTCAGGTTTGGGTCCGAGCTGTGCAGACAGGCTTGGAGGTAGAGGTTTTGGTTGAGGTCGATGTAGTAGGGAGAGCCGCGCACTTGGCGCTGGAATGCTGGGGAATCGTAGAAGGTGATGTTCATGTTGTATCTTCCAAACTGGTACTCGTCCACATCCACGGTGTCCTCAGCAGTGTACACCACCTGCTGCCAGCTCTTCCTCAGCATTTTGCAGCTGACGTGCAAGTTGATGTTCTTTTTCCTCCTGATTATGTACCCGGAAGATGCGAGCCTGATGGTGTTGGAGTAGTTGATTGTGTCGTTGTTCTCCTGTTTAACGATGCAATTTAAAAATCAGGAACCGCACTTTTGTCATGTTCCATCTAAGTTCTAAGCCTTGCCAAGCTTAGATATGCAATTGAGTGCCCAAACCAGGGAGTGTACCTCTTGTACTGTCCCACAGCCGCTGTAGGGGATGTTGAATACAACCTCCTGTGAGGTGACTGTCGGTCTGCAGCGATTGTCGTTCAGGGTGACGCTCTGTGCTGAGTAACCTTGAGACTGGAGGTAGTCCCTGTTGACCACGACGTGCATGTAGTCTGGCAAGCACTGAATGGCTGGTAGAAGAGGAATTTGGTAATGATTAGAGGCAGTTTTCTTCTGAATTTAGAAGTCACGCAGTTTCCACCCCAACCCACTCTATTTCAGGCATTCAATTTCCACAACAATCTTTAAATTTACACTGAGATTTATTCTGCAAACAAAAGCAATAAATAGGCGTGTCTGGAGAAACACTGGCCAGGAACTTACTGGTGTTGTGACCTGCTGGAATGGAGGAGTAGTGAGCCTGAAACCCTCTGAAGGAATATCTGGAATCGCTGTGGAAGCGAACACTCATCATGTTTGAAGAGGACACGTATGTGGGAAAGGAACCAGAACAGAATCTCCCAAGAAGAGGGGAAGAGTGGAGAGGTCCATCATAGACTTCAATGTAGTCCTGCTGGCACGTCCCACTTTGCATCCTGGTAGAAAAACATCAGCACTTTGTCAAATCCATTTCAGAAACTCTGATTTCACTGCCTAACATGTGATAAAGTCTTTCAGCTTTTAAAGTCCTCTCAGCACAAATTTAATTTGGCTTTTATGCAGCTCTAGCAGAAAATAGTGAGTAAAAAATGCAACATCAATTCAGATTTTGACCTGGTCTTCCAACTGTGGACGTTATTGGAAGTATATTTAAAATTGGGAAGGTTGGTTGTTTCAGATAAGATCTCAAACTTCTCAAGTAAGTTTTGACTGATATTTGCCCAGGGAATCAATGTTTTACTTACATAATATCTCTAAATGTGAGCGTTACACGGAAATTGTTCTCTACTTGTATTTCCCACACGCAGTCAGCATTGTTTGGATAATTTCCAGGATAGTTGGGACTCTCCAGCACCCCAGAGGAATCTGAGACTGAGCCACCACAAAAATAAGGTGCTGCAGAAAGAAATGGGAAAGAATTTACTTAAAGTAACCTCTGCAAAAGTGTACTTGAGCTGTATGTGTCTCATCCACAGCTATGAAAAGCAGGTCCCCTGCTGACTGCAGGTGGTAGTCCATAGGACCTGAATCAAAACTAATATTTGTTTGTGCTTTAGGTTTGCTTTCATGTTGTATTTGGAATTCCCTCAGGGGTGGATTTCCATCCATGGTGTCAGACTACCCTCTTCAGGCTGGGCTGCTAACACCTGGATGCTTTCTGCCCCTTTTTAGAGTTGAGGTAAATTCTGGGAGGTGTCATGACAGTTGAAATGGAAGCACCTTCCTCAACAGACAGCGTCTCATCAGTTTCTCTGCTGCTTCTCTTTGTTCCCCTAAGGTCTTTGCAGGGTAAATAAGTTGCAATTTTTCTAGAAAACTGCAATTTTCTGGTCTCAGACTGAAATAAGCATTTCAAGCTGCTGTGAAAAGTCATAAGTACAAATATGGCTGCAAAAAAAAGCTTTAGTGTTCCTGCCAGCATGAATGACATAATTTTTGTCACAGGTAATCCTAATAGAATCTTTATAGGAAGGTGAGCACAACCTCTGAATATAAATGCTACAACATGCGACATTTAAAGATGAAAATCCATTTTATATTTTGCTTGAAAAAGATCACTCACACTTGCAGCAATATTGTCATAGAGACAAAAGAAAAATTTACAGAAATGTGCAACAGGGAGACAGGCTAACAATTAGCAAGGAAAGAAGAGCCACAGCAGAGCATTACCTGGTGGAGCTGTTGAGGTGGCCACTGGAGCTGTGGGCGTGAAGGAAGAAGAGAGACATGTGAGAAATGCTGTTTATGAGAAAGGAACTGGGGCCTGGACATGGCCTCACCTTGAGGAACAGAGTGATAAAATGAGGATCTCAGGGAGGCAGGGAGGCAGAAACAGCAGGTGAGGCACAGAGGGCCATGAGCTCCATAGAACACCAAGTTGCCTCCACTTCAAATAATCATATTCTCATTTCTTCTGATCGGGTGCCAAACCCCAGAGTATGTATAGGAAGCAGCTGTGGTATGACCCATGCAGGAATTGAAGGGGTGAAGGCAGATTTATCCCTGGGCATGATGCTCCTGGTTGCAGTGGGAGGCAATCCCTCTGCGGAGTTTATTTCAACCAGCAATGGCTGTAAAGTTACTGGACTCAAAGCACAGCTGCCCTATTTTCCAGCATTTCCGCATGCTCTGTTTGCATTCTCACTTAAGTTTGGGGCAGCCCAAATGGACAGGTCCAGGGCTGGGAAACTCCCTGCAGGGCAATCAATTCTGGCAAGGGATATCAGGAGCAGAGGGGAGAGCAGTGAGTGAGAGAGGACAGGGTTACCTGGTGTGCTGCTCATTGCTGTGGAAGCTGTTGTGGTTGTGGTGTCCAGCAGTGCTGGGCTGGACTCCTCGGATGTGGGAGAGGTTGGTGCTATGGTGGTCATTTCCAGAGGGGCATGCCTCAGTTACCCCAGTCCTTCCCCAGGTGTCAGTCACCTCTCCTTTCCCCCACCCCTGACCCCTGCTGAATACTGTCTATCAACCCAGAAATTCCAGAGGAGCATCGAGTGATAGGGCAGATTCAAAAGATGCTCTCCATCACTGGGGGCCATTGACCCATCCAGGTGTCCCTTTCCCCTGAGGTCTCCTCCCCCTGTACCTGGATTGGTGGTCCCTGTATTCCCTTCCCCTCTCCCCTGGGTAAAAGGACGAGCACACCACGGGGTTGGGAGTCCTTGTGGAGCTGTTGCTACTTTCATAGGCCATGTGGCCCAGAATAAAACCTCTGGACTAAACCCTCCTTCAGGACCAACACCTTCCTTCACCATCGCCTTAAAAGGTTTCTCCAGCACAGGGAGGCCTGAGGAGTGACCCTCTTCTACCAGTAAACAACAGTCCAGAGCCATCAGAGCTCAGGCATGCCTGGGCTTGCCCCAACATGCTCACCTTGGAATCATACCAAATTAGAGTGTCTCTGGGGTGAAAACACCACAGTTGCCGCTATTTGGTTCAGCAGAAAGAGCCAAAAAAACCAAGGCGTGTCCCATTCAGTGATATTGGTAAAAACCAATAGACCAGAAGCATAGCACTGACCAGGATCAGACCTGTTGGAGTCCCCTCTTCTCTTATCGTGCCAGACTGGGGCTGGCTTTAAAAGTGGGCCTAATCTGGGTGAGCTGGACTTACCTGTTGTGAGTGGCTGTTGAGGAGGAGGGGTAGGCTGGGTGGCTGCAACAAAGAACATTAAGTGAACAAATGTATAGTGAATGCAGCAGGATTGTAACAATGGATTGACATGGACATGGACATGGACATGGAATGGACATGAAAACCCAGGATGTAGTACTAAAAGAGTAAAAGAGCATGAAGTTCTGTCCAGCATTTCATAGGAGAGGACAGCGGCTGAGGAAAGACTGAGTACAGAGATGGCACATGTGCACTTGGGGCTGCAAAATCTGCCTGGGGACAGAGGTGCTCAAGACCCCGTGTGATGTGCAGAAATGCCTTTTGCTAGCGTGTCATGTGGCCCATTCATGGAATGGGACACTCATTCAGCCTGGAGAGGTCAGGGGATTAGGGGTATAGCAACCATGCAGGGATATGGCATATAGCAACCGACCAGGATCAAACCTGTCGGACACCCCTCTTCACTATTCATGTCACGCTGGGGCTGGCTTTAAAAGTGGGCCAAAGTTGGGTGAGGTGGACTTACCTGTTGTGAGTGGCCTTTGAGGAGGAGGGGTTGGCTGAGTGGCTGCAACAAAGAACAGGGAGTGAACAAATGGGCAGCAAATACAGCTGGATTGTAACAATGATATGGATGTGAACATGGACATGGATGTGGACATGGACATGAAAATCCAGGCTATAGGATGGAAAGGGGAAGAGAGCATGGAGTTCTGTCCAGCCTTTCCCCCATCCAAGCACCAGTCGATGCGCTCCCAATCCTCCTCCATCTATCCCACTCTACCATCTCTCA
>NW_024364494.1:0-3396 GCF_014805655.1 Passer montanus
TTTTCATCTTTAGCATCTGTGTTTCACAGGGGCATGTTCAGTATCTTAGTGATTTAACAGATTGACAGTTACACAAAAAGTTGTGTATTACTTTTTAAAATTCTTCTCATGTCAAAATATGACAGACATTCAATCAACAAAAAACACTTCTCAAAGCATTAACTTGGCCCATTCAACTTCAGAAACTCTAAGCCTGATCAATTTAATGTTAATCAAAATTTGCAGGAGCACAGAAACAGAAGAAAAAGACACAGAAAGAGAGAAGAACAAAAAAGATACAGAGAAGCACACACACAGCTACCAGCTCCTGGATTCCAGCAGTGTTCAGATGGAAATGCCAAGAGGATGCAGAGTCAAGATGTGTGCTTGCCTTGTGCTCAGCCTTCAATACCCCTTGGTCTTCCTGGGCCCTTCCCCAGGTGGGACTTGGTGTCATTTGGTCACTCAGGAGCTGGGCTGGGGCTCCAGAGGTGGCTGTGGAGCATTGCCTGTGCTGTGCCAGGGACTGGCAGCCACTGCTGGGCTGGGATAGAGGCTCTGGGGGGATTGGGGTTCCAGGGCAGGGCAGTGCTCCAGGGCAGGGCAAGGCTGGACCTGTCCCTTCCTCCCCCACATGCAAAATGTTTCCAGCCAACAATCTCCTCCAGCCTGTCAGAGTAGGGAATGTTGGAGGTGAAATCCCAAATTTGGCCATGGGGACCTGGATGAGAAGAACAGTTCTTTTCCACAGGAAGGTGGAACCCAATCTCAGCCATGGGCACCTGGAGAACCAGGACAGTTCTTTCCCATAGGAAGGAAAGCACAGAGCCTTCCCCAGTGGTTTGGGCAACAGATGGGAGTTGATCCTTGTGGAACCACTGCAAGACAGACTTGTCCTGGCAATATTCCTATGGGAACAATCCCTGGATATAAGGAAATTTGGAGGTGAAATCCCAGTTCTGGCCATGGGTGCCTGGAGGAGAAGGAGAGTTCTTTTCTATTGGGAAGGAAAGCACGGAGCCCCAGTGTTTCAGCAGCAGATGAGAAGAGATCCTCAACATGCCAAGGTCAGCTGGATCAGTCAGGCAGTCCATGGGAGGCCAAACCAGACAGACTTTTCCATGTTCCCTTGGTGTTATGGTGCCCCATAGTGTCACAATGGTGCCTTGGATCCATGAGGCCCCACAGTGCCTTGATTCTGTGGGGTCCAGCAGTGTCACAATGGCCCCTTATTTCAATGGGGTCCCACAATGTCACAGTGGGCCCTAGGTTTGAAAAAGGCTCCACAGTGTCACAATGGACCACTGATGACATGAGGCCCTGCAATGTCACAATGGCCCTTTGGTTCCATGCAGCCCTGTAGTGTCACAAAGGCCTCTTGGTTTCATGAGGCCCCACAGTATCACTGTGGTCCTCTTGATGCTGTGGGGACCCCCAGGGTCACAATGGTCTCACTGGTTCCATGGTGCACCACAGGGTCAAAATGGCCCCTTGGTTCCATGAGGCTATGAAGTGTCTTAATGGTGTCTCCATGATTCCATAAGGCCTTAAAATGTCAAAATAGACCTTTGGTTCCATAGGGTCTCTCAGTGTCACAATGGCCACCAATGGTTCCATGACACCCCAAAGTGTCATAATGGTCCCCTTTCTTCCATGAGGCCCTGCAATGTCACAATGGCCCCTTGGTTTGATGGGGCCTCACAGTATCACAACGATCCCTACACTCCATGGAGCCATACAATGTCAGTATGGTCCCCTTTGTTCCATGAGACCTACAAATGTCACAGAGCCCTCCATGATTCCATGAAACTCCACAGTGTCACAATGGCCCCTTGGTCTCACAGGGCCTCACAGTGTCACCATGGTCCCTTGCTTCCATGGGCCCTGTGCTGCTGCATTCCCCCCTCCCCTTCTCAGGCCGCCCTGCCAGCTCAGAAATGCTCCTTGGGCCTCGGCCTTGGCCAACAGCCCCTGGGCTCAGCTCCTCTGCAGCTCAGCACAAACACTGTCTGCTCCAGGCACTGCTGCTGCCCAACCAGCTCCTGGTTGCTGTAGGAGCAGCCCTGGGAACTGGTTTTGTTCCCTCAGTGGCACAACATCCCTGTTCTCACAGTGCCAAAGAAAGCTGTTGATGCCAAGTGCGGCCAGGATGAACCATTGCTGTGACTGCAGCCCCTCTCTTGGGGCCCTACAAACAGCGCTGCCAAAGGAGCCCCTTGGAGCTCTCCTGGGCCAGCGACTCCCTCTGAGTGGGGCCTCTCCCAGCCGGGAACTCTCCCGTTTGCTGCACTCGGGGATCCTGAACAACGAGGGAGCCTGGGCCGATCCCCCCACTCCTCCAGGCTCAACCCTTCATCCGCTGGGGAGATGCCAAAGCATCCACAGGGAGCATTTCCTGCCCTCGGGGGAATTTCTCACAGGTGCCTTGCACTGACTCTTTGTGTCTGTGTGCACACAGGAGTGCCTGTGCTGGGGAAATGGGGCAGAAATGCTGCTCTCGGAGGCATTGGAGCGCCTTGGATAGCTGAGTCAGTCAGGCCTGTAAGTGTGGTTAAGTCACAAGGTCTAAGCTCAGTTAATTGCTTCTAAGAGTTGCTCTTTTCCTAATTTGTTAGGTTTAATTTAAGGAACTTGCCAAGGAACTTTGTGTTGCTGTCACTTAATATTAAATCTGGTTGTTGCTGATCCCTTGCTGGGGATTTTTTCATCGTTCTCAAGCCCCCAATCGTAACAGGGTGAAGGAGCCCTGGCCCAGGCTCTGGCCCTGAGGGACACGGGGACACTGCCAGGGGGTCCCTGTCCCCCTGTCCCACACCCCAGGGCCCCGGCCCCCGTCCCCGTGTCAGGCTCTGGGGTCGATCTCGGGGAACATCCTCTGGGGGATGTGAGGGGGGCTGGGGCAGAGTGACCTCCCCAGTGACCTCACACAGCCCCTGTGATATCACACAGCCATCTCTGTGAAGTCACACAGCCGTCTATGTGATGCCACAGTCACCCTGTGATGTCAAAGACTCCCTGTGATGTCACACAGACATCTCTGTGAAGTCACACAGCCGTCTATGTGATGCCACAGTCACCCTGTGATGTCGAAGACTCCCTGTGATGTCACACAGCCTCCCAGTAATGTCACAGCCCACTCTTGGACATCACACAGCACCTTTGTAATGTCACAGTGCCAATACTGTGATGCCACCCTCTGATGTCCTACAGTTGTGCTGTGACATCGCAGAAGACTCTGTGATGTCACAAAGTCACCCTGTGATATCACAGTCTCTTCTGTGATGCTACACAGCCACCTGCTCTATGATGCTACACAGTCACCCAGTGATGTCACAAAACCCTCTCTGTGGTTCATACGTCCACTCTGCAATATCACAGCATGCACTTAGACATCACAGCCTGCTCTGTGATGCCATA
>NW_024364495.1:0-213 GCF_014805655.1 Passer montanus
CCCTGAGAGCACCTGGAAGTCACTGAGGTCTCAACCTGTGTGTGGCCTTGAGAACTGACAAACGAGAATAGCACAGCACGTTCCTTTGAAGAATTAGTCCTCACCTCAGCAACTTCATCTACTGCATGGCCTGCCCCCCTTGCACAGTTATGAAACCATCATTTAAACAGCTTCTCCTCGGCCTCTTTCTCAAGGCAAACCCTCTGAAAATTA
>NW_024364496.1:0-213 GCF_014805655.1 Passer montanus
TCCCCGAGTGGGGGAGGGGCACAGGAATCCATCAGGGGGGGTCAGAGCCCAGTGCTGCCATCATGGGGGGCCCCACCCCCCAAAAAATCCCAAAATTCCCCAAATTTCCAGCCCCAGATCCCAAAATTCCCAATTTTTCACTCAGGATACCTCAAAAATGTCCCCAAATTGACCCAAAATGGTTTTAAATTGTCCCAAATCCCTCCAAAATTC
>NW_024364497.1:0-213 GCF_014805655.1 Passer montanus
CCAGTCCCTCCCAGTCCCTCCCAGTTGCCTCCCAGTAACTCCCAGTGTGTCGCAGTGCCCCGAGGTGCGGCTGAACATCATCTCCAACCTGGACTGCGTGAACGAGGTGATCGGCATCCGGCAGCTCTCGCAGTCGCTGCTGCCCGCCATCGTGGAGCTGGCCGAGGACGCCAAGTGGAGAGTGCGGCTGGCCATCATCGAGTACATGCCGCT
>NW_024364498.1:0-213 GCF_014805655.1 Passer montanus
TTCCCACGCGTCCTTCCGACCCCAAAACCTCCCAAAACCTCCCCAAATTTCAACTCCGGGGGGGTCCCCGGCCTTCTTGACCCCTCTGGGACCCCCCAAATCCCGCCCCAAATCCCCGTGAGCCCCCAAACTCCTCATTTAACCCCGCAACCACCTCTTCCCATCCTAAAATTCCTTTAAAAAATCCCCCAAAATGTTGACTCCGAGGGGTCC
>NW_024364499.1:0-213 GCF_014805655.1 Passer montanus
GTAACATTAGAAAAGACATTTCAGCACAGGACAGCCTTTCAAGGTTCCAGCCACACCAGCATCTTTCCTCAGGGGAGAGGGATGAGACAGACCTTGTTGCTCTGCCAAACACAAGGAGGTGACCTCCGGGGCATCCTATGGCCAAAGTGGGGCAGGTCAAGATGAGGAGACCCCAACCCCTCCCACCCAACCAGGTGTATCAGAGCATCATCC
>NW_024364500.1:0-213 GCF_014805655.1 Passer montanus
CGCCATCACGCGGCGCCGCGCGCCGCGCCCATTGTTAAAGGGCCGCGCGTGTACAAAGCCGGGCAGCGCCCTCATGGGCCCGCCCGCCCGCCAATCTCCAGCCGCCTTACAGCGCGGCCCTCGCCGCTGCCAATCGCCGGCCGCTTTACAGCGCCCCCCGGCCGCCAATGGACGCGCGGCAGTGGCGGGCCGAGGCGGGCGCCTCGGGGCCCG
>NW_024364501.1:0-213 GCF_014805655.1 Passer montanus
GGGAGGGGGGAGGGGTCATTGGGGACCCCGAAATTGGGGAGCCCCAAGATTTGGAGACCCCCCCCCTCCCAAAAATTGATCTGGGGGGAGGGGGGGGACCCGAAATTCAGCACTGACCCCCCCCAGTATAAACCAGTGCTCCCAGTTTCCCTCCCAGTGCTCCCAGTTTACCTCCCAGTGCCTGTCCCAGTGCTCCCAGTTACCCTGGCAGTC
>NW_024364502.1:0-213 GCF_014805655.1 Passer montanus
CCCCCCTTCCTCCTCCTCCTCATCCTCCTCCTCACCCACCCCCCAAATTTTGGGGGGCTCTGCCCATCCCGCATGGACCCAGGGGTCCGGGTGTGCCCCCTCCCCACATCCCATCCATCCACAGCCCCCCAAATTCCGCATGGACCCCAAAGTGTGAGCGCGGGGGGGAGGAGCATGGGGGGACCCCAAAAAGGGGAGACCCCAAAAAGGGGG
>NW_024364503.1:0-213 GCF_014805655.1 Passer montanus
TGGGGACACTGGGGACACGGATAAGGAATGTGATCCCACTGACCCCCTCACTGCCTGTCATTGTTGGGGACATCGGGGACACTGGGGACAGGCTCAGGGCTGAGATTTCAGTGCCCCCCTCGCTGCCCGGCACTCTTGGGGACAACAAGGACAGCTGTGACCTCCCTGCTGCCTGTCACTGCCTGGGGACATGGGGACATGGCTGGGGGGTGG
>NW_024364504.1:0-213 GCF_014805655.1 Passer montanus
GAAATGCCCTGCAGCATTTCCAGGTGTTGCGGCAGAACTGTGGTGACTGTGGGGGCATGGTCAGTGTGGATGGCATGGAGAAATTAATTCTGGTCTGGGCTGTCAGGTGCAGTGAAGGAGAATGGAGACACAGCAGAGAAGACCCATCACTTCTTTACCTTAAGCCATCTTAAAGCCCTCAGAGTTCTGGACCTGTTTGAGGCTTCTTGTACT
>NW_024364505.1:0-3427 GCF_014805655.1 Passer montanus
ATGAAACCCCAAAAAATGGGATTGGGGACAGAAAAAATGGGATTGGGGACCCCGAAAATGGGGTTGGGGACCCCGAAAATGGGGATGAAACCCCAAAAAATGGGATTGGGGACCCCGAAATTGGGATGGGGCAGCCCAAAAATGGGGTTGGGGACACCAGAAATGGGGTTGGGGACCTCAAAAATGGGGATGAAACCCCAAAGAATGGGATTGGGGACCCCGAAATTGGGATGGGGCAGCCCAAAAATGGGGTTGGGGACACCAGAAATGGGGTTGGGGACCTCAAAAATGGGGATGAAACCCCAAAGAATGGGATTGGGGACCCCGAAATTGGGATGGGGCAGCCCAAAAATGGGGTTGGGGACACCAGAAATGGGGTTGGGGACCTCAAAAATGGGGATGAAACCCCAAAGAATGGGATTGGGGACCCCGAAATTGGGATGGGGCAGCCCAAAAATGGGGTTGGGGACACCAGAAATGGGGTTGGGGACCTCAAAAATGGGGATGAAACCCCAAAAAATGGGATTGGGCACCCTGAAAACTGGGTTGGGGCCCCCAAAAATGGGGTTGGGGACACAAAAATGGGATTGGGGACCCCGAAAATGGGGTTGGGGACACAAAAAATGGGGATGAAACCCCAAAAAATGGGATTGGGGACCCCGAAATTGGGATTGGGCAGCCCAAAAATGGGGTTGGGGACACCAGAAATGGGGTTGGGGACCTCAAAAATGGGGATGAAACCCCAAAAAATGGGATTGGGGACCCCGAAATTGGGGTTGGGCACCCTGAAAATGGGATTGGGCACCCTGAAAACTGGGTTGGGGCCCCCAAAAATGGGATGGGGCACCCCAAAAATGGGGATGAGACATCAAAAATGGGGTTGGGCACCCCAAAATTGGGATTGGGGACCCTGAAAACGGGGATGAAACCCCAAAAATGGGATTGGGGACACAAAAATTGGGATGGGGCAGCCCAAAAATGGGGAGGGAATTGTGGGGTCCCTTTTTGGGTGGATTTTGGGACTGGGGTGAATTTGGGGTGGATTTTGGGGTCAAGGCAGGTTTTGGGGTGGATTTTGCCTGTTTTGGGGGGTATTTTTGGGCTGGTTTTGGGGCTGCATTTTGGGTGGATTCCGGCCATTTTTGGGCTGGATTTTGGCTGTTTCTGGGGTATCCTCAAAAAATGGGATTGGGGACCCCGAAAATGGGGATGAAACCCCAAAAAATGGGGTTGGGGACTCCAGAAATGGGATTTGGGACCCTAAAAATGGGCAGGGGACCCTAAAAAGGGGATTGGGGACCCCAAAAATGGGGAGGGAATTGTGGGGTCCCTTTTGGGGTGGATTTTGGGACCGGGGTGAATTTGGGGTCAGGGCAGATTTGGGGGGGATTTTGGTGGTTTTTTGGGGGTGGATTTTGGGTATTTTGGGCTGCATTTTGGGCTGCATTTTGGGGTGGATTCCAGCCATTTTTGGGCTGCATTTTGGGCTGGTTTTGGGGGTTTTTTGGGCTGCATTTTGGGGTGGATTCCAGCCATTTTTGGGCTGCATTTTGGGCTGGTTTTGGGCTATTTTTGGGCTGGATTTTGGGTGGATTTTGCCTGGTTTTTGGGGTGGTTTTGTGGTATTTTTGGGCTGGATTTTGGGCTGGTTTGGGGCTATTTTGGGGCTGTGTTTTGGGTGGATTTGGGCTGAATTTCGGGTATTTTTGGGCTGGATTTTGGGCTATTTTTGGGCTGCATTTCGGGTATTTTTGGGCTGGATTTTTGGGGTGTATTTTTGGGATATTTTTGGGCTGGTTTTGGGGTGATTTTGGGCTGGATTTTGGGCTGAATTTCGGATATTTTGGGGCTGTATTTTGGCTGTTTCTGGGGTATTTTTGGGCTGGATTTTGGGTATATTTGGGTTGGTTTTGGGTATATTTTGGCTGAATTTTGGGGGTATATTGGGCTGTATTTTTGAGTATTTTTGGGCTGATTTTGGTTATTTTGGGGCTGTATTTTGGGCTGTATTTTGGGTTAGTTTTGTGGTATTTTTGGGCTGTATTTTGGATATTTTGGGCTGTTTTTGGGCTGCATTTTGGGCTGGTTTTGGGTATATTTTGGGCCAAATTTTGGGGGTGGATTCCGGCCGGTTTTGGGCTGGATTTTGGGCTAAATTTCAGGTATTTTTGGGCTGTATTTTGAGTATTTTTGGGCTGATTTTGGGCTGGATTTTGGGTATATTTGGGTTGGTTTATGATGAAGCTGAGGATGATGAAGAAGATGATGATGATGTTGATGCTGCTGATGATGAAGATGATGAGAATGATGCTGATGATGAAGGCCAGGAATGACGGAGATGCCAATGATGATGAAGATGAAGATGATGAAGATGAAGATGCTGATGATACTGATGAAGATGAGGATGATGATGAGGATGAAGATGATGAAGCTGAGGATGAAGATACCGATGATGATGAAGATGAGGACGATGATGATGCTGATGAAGATGATGAAGATGAAGCTGATGATGATGATGAAGATGAAGATACTGATGAAGCTGATGATGAAGGCTGGGAATGATGGTGATGCTGAGGATGATGCCGATGAAGCTGATGATGGTGATGAAGATGAGGATGCTGAGGGTGATGATACCGATGATGATGATGAGGATGAGGATGATGATGATGACGATGAAGATGAAGCTGAGGATAATGACGATGATGAAGATGAAGATGATGAAGCTGATGATGCTGATGAGGATGAGGATGATGAAGCTGAGGATGGTTATACCGATGATGATGATGATGATGATGATGAAGATGAAGCTGATGATGAAGATGACGATGATGAGGATGAGGATGAGGATGAGGATGATGCTGCTGAAGATGATGAAGATGAAGCTGAGGATAATGACGATGATGAAGATGAAGATGATGAAGCTGATGATGCTGATGAGGATGAGGATGATGAAGCTGAGGATGGTTATAACGATGATGATGATGACGATGATGAAGATGAAGTCGATGACGATGATGATGATGAAGACGAAGCCGAGGCCGACCCCGGGGCCCCGCCGGCCGCCGGCGCGCGCGCGGGGGGTGGGGGCGGGGGCGTGTCCCCGCGCTGGCCCCTCCCCAATTTCCCCCAAATTTCCTCCCAAATTTTTCCCAATTTCCCTCCCCCATTATTCCCTGTATTTTCCCTAAATTTCCCCAATTTCCCCCCAAATTCCCTCCCCAATTTCTCCAAATTTTCTTCCCCATTTTCCCCGTATTTTTCCCATTTATCCCAAATTTCCCCCATTTTTCCTCCCCTATTTTTTCCCAATTTCCCCCCCAATTTCTCCCAAATTTCCCCAATTCCTCCCCAATTTCCCTCCACCTTTTTTTTCCAATTTCCCCCCAAATTTCCACCCGAATTTCCTCCCCCATTTGTCCCAAATTTC
>NW_024364506.1:0-213 GCF_014805655.1 Passer montanus
GGCACCCTCAGCAAGTCTGGCACCAACACCAAGCTCTGTGGAGCAGCTAACATGCTGGAGGGAAGTGATACCATCCAGAGAGGCCTGGACAGGCTGGAGAGGTGGAGCTCAACATGGCAAAGTGCAGGGTCCTGTACCTGGGTTGTGGCAATCCCAGACACAGCTACAGGTTGAGTGGAGACCTGATTGACAGCAGCCCTGAGGAGAAGGACT
>NW_024364507.1:0-213 GCF_014805655.1 Passer montanus
GGCTGACACTTCCATCTTGTGCTTTGTTGCTTTGTTGCCTTGGTGGTTTTCTAGGAGAGGAACCGCTGTTCATTTTCTCCTTTTCCAGCAAGCAAAGCTCCTTCTGCACAACATCCCCTGCCCTTTTCTGGCTCTGGTGAGACCATGATCCAGGTTTAGTTTTCCACCTCTGCTGCAGCAATAGTGTTGTAGGTTAAGGAGGAAGTGAGTTTT
>NW_024364508.1:0-213 GCF_014805655.1 Passer montanus
GGGGGGAGAAAAGAGGAGATTGAGGGGGGGGTCTGACCCCGGGGGGCGTCAAGGCAGCCCCCCCAGTTTGGGGTGTCCCCCTGTACCTGCACCCGGGTTCCACATGCTGGGAGAGTCCAGGACCTGGGGGGGGCACGGGGGGTGAGCGGGGACCCCCCAAAGCCCCCAGCGCTGTGGGGACCCCGCCGGCACCCAGAGGAAACTGAGTCACGG
>NW_024364509.1:0-213 GCF_014805655.1 Passer montanus
TCCTCTAAAATTCCCCATTTTCCCTCCAATCTTTTGGGGAATTTTTTGGATTTTTAGGAATGTTCATGAAATTTTTGGGGATTTTTTTTAGAAAATTTTTTTGCATTTTTTGAGAATTTTTCACCACTTTTATCCCTCAAAATTTTCTCATTTTCCTTCTAAAATTCTCCATTTTCCATCCAAAATTTTGGGGAAATTTTCTGGATTTTTGGG
>NW_024364510.1:0-213 GCF_014805655.1 Passer montanus
CATGAAACCTTTCAATAGTAGAAATTTCCAGGGTTGACAGCCTGCATGTCTTCCACTGGCAGAAAAATTTGCACAAAGCATAAAATTCTAGATATTGTGATGTCAGTTACAATTTGGAACAGGAAGTGTATTAACCCAAACTGATTGAAGTCAGGGATCCAAACTGAATCTCCTCTTTAGAATCTGAATTTTAAAAAGTTTTATCTTGATATA
>NW_024364511.1:0-213 GCF_014805655.1 Passer montanus
CACCCCACCACGCCCCCTCCCTGCCGAGCCTGGGAACCGGATGTGGTGTCCCGGAAGTGACCCCATCCAAAATGGCGGCACCCATATCTGACAGGCTGCTGGAGCAAAAAATAAATTATTCCTGTACTCCACAATGTAATTCCAAAGAATCTGAGGAAGCATTTAATACACAAGGAGTCACAGATAGCTGGCAGAGGATAAGAAAGGATGCAG
>NW_024364512.1:0-213 GCF_014805655.1 Passer montanus
AATGACCCCAAATGACCAGAACTGACCCTAAATGATCCAAACTGACCCCAAAATAACCCAAACTGACCCTAAAGTGACCAAAAATAACCCCAAAATTACTGCAAATGTCCCAAAATGAGCCCAAAGTGACCCCAAATTATCCCAAAATGAACAAAAATGACCCCAAATTGCCCCAAAATGAACAAAAATGACCCCAAAATGACCTAAAATGAC
>NW_024364513.1:0-213 GCF_014805655.1 Passer montanus
TTTTAAATTTTAATTTTAGAAATATATTAGACACTTAGGTACAGGGGAAATTAGAGGTTCACTTAAAAGGAGTTGCAATCTGTACTTGGAAGTCTGGTCCTTAGACTTCTGTACCATACAGTCTCAAGTCATTGCAGAAATAATAGAGGGAGGGAAGGAGGGTGTATACAGCTAAGAAATTCAGGGCTAACAAAGGAAAGCCAATCTAAGTTT
>NW_024364514.1:0-213 GCF_014805655.1 Passer montanus
TTAAATGGTGGCAGCACCATGGTGTAAGGCCTTTTCCCGACTTGTGCACAATTACTGGGCATCTGGGTCTGAAGAGCAGCTGGAGCCAGGTCAGGTCACACTGGTGTGTGGTGATGGACACAGGCATCCTCTGCATTGCAGAGGCATCCAGACCAACAGACTGTTGGCCCATTCTCCTGTACCTGTTTAATTTAGGTGTGTTCCATTGTCTGG
>NW_024364515.1:0-213 GCF_014805655.1 Passer montanus
TCCCCCCGAAGCCCCCACCCTGGAAGCCGTCGCGGTCCAGGTCCCCGGCCGAGCAGAGCGCGGTGCCGAAGGCGGAGCCGCGGGGGCCGCTCAGGCGCTCGGGGGTCGCGCTGCCCCAGAGCCCCCCCGGGTTGATGTACACGTACACCGCCCCCCCCAGCTCCTCCTGCCGCTCGAAGAAGTGGGGGGCCCCCACGGCCAGGTCCATCCAGC
>NW_024364516.1:0-3427 GCF_014805655.1 Passer montanus
CAAAACCCCCCGAAAAAAATCCCAAAAAAATCTCAAAAATTCCAAATTTCCCAATTTTTCCCAAAGTCCTTTATCAACCCCCTTAAAACCCCACCAAAACCCCTTAAATATTCCCAAAAAATCCCATTTTTTCCCTAAAATCCCATTTTCCCCCAAAAAACCCTCCTAAACCCTCCAAAAATTCCCCAAATCCCCATAAAATCCCCAAATTCTTCGAAAATTCCTTTAAAATCCCCTAAAAATCAAAAATAATTCAAATTTTTTCCCCAAAACATCCCCAAAAATCCAATTTATTCCCAAAAAATTCAATTTATTCCCCCCACGCCGAAGCTCACGGCGCCCATGAAATCACCACAAAATTCCCAAAATTCCCCAAAAATCCCCTTAAAACCCAAAAAAATTCCCCAAATTCTTTCAAAACTCCCTTCAAATCCCCTAAAAATCAAAAATAATTCCATTTTCCCCAAAAAAAACCTCAAAAAATCCAATTTATTCCCCAAAAAATCCTATTTATTCCCCAAAAAATCCAATTTATTCCCCAAAAAATTCAATTTATTCCCCAAAAAATCCCATTTTTCCCCCCAAAACCCCCCAAAAAAAATCCCAAAAAATCCCCAAAAATTCCCCAAATCCCCATTTTTCCCGAAATCCCCATTTTTGGCCCCATTTTTGCCCCACCATCCGTCCACGTGGCCCTTGAGCAGCTCGGCCACGCCGAAGCTCATGGCACCCATGAAGTCGTTGCGCGACGTCCGGTCCCAGTCCCAGACCTCGACCGAGAGGCGCCGCTCCGAGTCCCCGGGCCGGAGAGTGCTGGAAAAATGGGAAAAATCCGGGGATTTGGGGAAAATCTGGGAATTTGGGGAAAATCTGGGAATTTCCGGGAAAAATCCCCAAATTTCTGTGAATTTCCTGCTCTTTTTCCCAATTTTTTTCCTGAATTTTTTCTCATTTCATCTGCAATTTTTGCCTGATTTTCGCCCTGGATTTCTCCCATTTTTTCCTTAATTTTCCCCATTTTCCTCCAATTTTTCCCTTTTTTCCCCCCAATTTTTTCCCCAAGTTTTTCCGGGTTTTTGCCCCAATTTTCCCCTTTTTTCCTAAATTTTTCCCCAATTTTCCCATTTTTTCCCCCAAATTTTCCCCATTTTTTCCCCCAAATTTTCCCCAATTTTTCCCGTTTTTCCCCAGTTTTTCCCCAATTTTTTTCCATTTTCCCCCCAATTTTTTCGCCAATTTTCCCCATTTTTTCCCCAATTTTTCCCTATTTACTTCCCCAATTTTTCCCATTTTTTCCCAAATTTTTCCCATTTTCCCCATTTTTTCCCTAATTTTTCCCATTTTTTCCCACGATTTTTCCCATTTTTCCCCAATTTTTGGCCATTTTTCCTCATTTTTTCCTCAATTTTTTCAGTTTTTTTCCCCAATTTTTCCCCATTTTCCCTCCAATTTTTCCCAATTTTTCCCCCAATTTCCCATTTTTTCCCCATTTTTTCCCTGGTTTTTTCCCCCCAATTTTCCCCATTTTCTTCCCCAATTTTTCCCTTTTCTTCCCTGATTTTTTCCATTTTTTTCTCCATTTTTTCTCCATATTTTTTTCCCATTTTTTCTCCATTTTCCCCCTATTTTTTACTGAATTCTCCCCAATTTTCCCCATGTTTTGATCCAATTTTTCCCACTATTTTTCCTAATTTTTCCCCATATTTTTCCCCTCATTCCCAATAAATTTTTCCCAATTTTTTCCCTTTTTCCCGCCCGTTTTTTCCCATTTTCCCTGTTTTTCTCACAAGAGCAAGGCCTCGTTCCACACCGGGTTCAGCGTCGCCTTCACCCCTTTTTTCCCCCAATTTTTCCTCATTTTTTTCCCCATTTTTTCCTGTTTTTTTCCCCATTTTTTCCACCATTTTTTCTCCTTTTTTTCCTATTTTATTCCCATATTTTTCCCTGATTTTTTCCCATTATTTTTCCCATTATTTTTCCCAATTTTTTCCCATTTTTTCCCCATTTTATTTTAATTTTTAACCATTTAATTCCCATTTTATTCCCATATTTTTCCCATTTTATTCCCATATTTTCCCTGATTTTTTTCTGAATTTTTCCTGATTTTTCCCTGATTTTGCTCCAATTTTTCCCATTTTTTTTCCCAACTTTTCCCCCATATTTTCCCATTTTATTCCCATTTTTTCCCCATTTTATTCTCCATATTTTTCCCATTTCTTCCCCATTTTATTTCCATTTTAATCTAATTTTTAACCATTTAATTGCCATTTTATTCCAATTTTTTCCCCATTTTTCACCATTTTTCCCCCAATTTTCTTCATTTTTCCCCCCAATTTTTCCCAATTTTTTTCCTCTCACTCCCAATAAATTTTTTCCCTTTTTCCCGCCCGTTTTTTCCCATTTTCCCTGTTTTTCTCACAAGAGGAAGGCCTCGTTCCACACCGGGTTCAGCGTCGCCTTCACCGTCCGCGTTTTCTGCTTGGAGACGTTCTTGGGGTCTGGGATCAGCTTCAGCTTCACGTAGGGATCCGAGAGCCCGTTGGGATCCATCGGGATCAGGTTCCGCGCTTCCCCCACTGCCAAATTTGGGGCAAAAACGGGAAAAAACGGTGAAAAAATGACGAAAATCAGTGAAAAAATGACGAAAATCGGTGAAAAAATGACGAAAATATGGCAAAAAATGGGGAAAAAATGGAATTTTTTTGGGTTTTTGGGAATTGGGATTGGAGATATTTTGGGATCAGGGTCTGGGATTCCAGAATGGGAAAATCCAAGAAAAATAATGGGAATTTGGGGAAAAAATGGCAAAAATCGGTGAAAAAATGACGAAAATCGGTGAAAAAATGGGGAAAAATGGAAAATAAATGGGATTTTTGGGGGTTTTTAGGACTTGGGATCCGAGAGATTTTGGGATCAGGGTCTGGGATTCCACAATGGGAAAATCCAGGAAAAAAATGGGAAAAAACGGTGAAAAAATGGCAAAAATCGGTGAAAAAATGGCAAAAATTGGTGAAAAAATGACAAAAATATGGGAAAAAATGGGGAAAAATGGAAAATAAATGGAATTTTTTGGCGTTTTTGGGATTTGGGATCGAAGATATTTTGGGATCAGGGTCTGGAATTCCATAATGGGAAAATTCCTGGACTTTGGGAAAAAAAATTGGGAATTTGGGAAAAAAAATCTGGGAAAAAATGGTGAAAAAATGATGAAAAAAGGCAAAAAATGGGGAAAAAATGGAATTTTTGGGGGGAGTTTTTGGGAATTGGGGTTTTTTTCCCTGACCATTCCCAGCAAACCCCCAGTGGATTTTTTGGGAATATTTTGGGAATTTTTGGGGAATATTTAGGGCATTTTTTAGGGCATTTTTTGGGACTTTTTGCAGGATTTTTTGGGAATGTTTTGGGAATTTTTTTGGGAATTTTTGGC
>NW_024364517.1:0-213 GCF_014805655.1 Passer montanus
AGCACAGACACCCATAACATGTACACACAGACACAAATAATCAGTGCTGCGTAAAAGAGGCATCATTTCCTCACAATTTGCTATGCTTCAGTTGTGACTCCTTTGCAAAACACAAGTTCCAGACACCATTCTTGTGGGGGAAAAGAAAAAAATAAATCAGTTTCTCCTTTCATATTTATCAGCAGATTTTAAGAGTCTATTTGGGAGTAAGTA
>NW_024364518.1:0-213 GCF_014805655.1 Passer montanus
GTCCCCATCGATCGAGCAGCGCACGGCACTGTTCGATCCCGAATCCCGGTCCTGCACGTGCAGTAGGGCGACCACTGTCCCCGAAGGGGCATCCTCAGAAATCTCACTTATTGCGGACCTCACCAAAATCTCCGGCGCATTATCGTTTTTATCTGTTACAGTGATTGTGACCTTAGCCGTGTCAGACAGGCCAGCCCCGTCCCGTGCCTGCAC
>NW_024364519.1:0-213 GCF_014805655.1 Passer montanus
TCATATGCTTCCCCATTTCTGTTTCATTGGTTTTTTGATTGTGGATTTTTGTTGCCTACAGCCTTTTAAATTTTAGTTTTTTCCAAATGATGATTAGATTTGTGGTTCCATTTAAAACTGATCTGCATTTAAAAAAGCTTCTTTCAGTGAGAGTGATTGCTACATCAGATCTTCTACTGCCACAATAGTAAAGCTACTGATCTCTTATTTATT
>NW_024364520.1:0-213 GCF_014805655.1 Passer montanus
TCTCAGCCTACAAACAGTTTTGGGAAAAAAATGAAGCAGGATGAGTCTCCTAATTTGTTTATTTTTGATCACTTTTGGGAGTTCCTATCTACATCAGTTTTTTATGTTAGTAAAAAAATATGCATTTTAAAAGTTTTCTATTTTGAGTTATTGGCATCATTCCATTCCATGTGAGTTACATAAACAGATCACAGCTCATCACCAGTTGTCAAA
>NW_024364521.1:0-213 GCF_014805655.1 Passer montanus
AACCCAACTGGAAATGAAATCCAACTGGAGACTAAACCCAACTGGAAATTAAATCCAACATGGAATACAAACCAACTGGAAATGAAATCCAAGATGGAAACCAAACCCAACTCGAAACCAAACCAACTAGAAATGGAATCCAACATGGAAACCAAGCCAACTGGAAATGAAATCCAGCATGGAATCCAAACCCCACAGGGTGCTGGGAAGAGG
>NW_024364522.1:0-213 GCF_014805655.1 Passer montanus
CTGCACGAGGTCGAGGTGGGCAGAGCCCCCAAACCCCAAAAACCTCCCTTGGTGCCCCAAAAGTCTCCTTTAGTGCCCCAAAAATTTCCCTTGGTGCCCCAAAAGTCTCATTTAGTGCCCCAAAAATTTCCCTTAGTGCCCCAAAAATCTCCCTTGGTGCCCCAAAAATATCCTTTGGTGCCCCAAAAATCTCCCTTGGGTGGTTCTAAGGGT
>NW_024364523.1:0-213 GCF_014805655.1 Passer montanus
TCCCCGTCGTTTCCCATTTCCCGGTGTTTATTCCCTGGTGCTGATGATTTTTCCTGTTACTTTTCCTGGTGTTGATTTTTCCCGTTACCTTTCCCATTACTTTTCCCACTGTTCATTTTTCCCGCTGCTGATGATTTTTCCCGTTGTTTTTCCCATTGTTTATTCCCTGGTGCTGATGACTTTTCCTGTTACTTTTCCTGGTGCTGATTTTTC
>NW_024364524.1:0-213 GCF_014805655.1 Passer montanus
CACCTCCCCCAGGTGATTTTGGGGTGCCCCCCGTGGTATTTTTGGGGTCCCACCTCCCCCCAGGTGATTTTGGGGTGTCCCTCTCCCCTTATCCCCCTCCCAGGTGATTTCGGGGTGCCCCTCACTCCCCCCACGCTGTTTTTGGGGTCCCATCTCCCCCCAGGTGGTTTCGGGGTGCTCCCCACCCCCCCAGCTGATTTTTGGGGTTCCCCA
>NW_024364525.1:0-213 GCF_014805655.1 Passer montanus
CCTCCCAGGTTGCTCCTGAGCCAACAGAAAACACCACCGAGGCAGGTCCTACCTTAGCTTTAGACAAGGCTCTTTCTGAAACAATTGTGCATCCCAGTTTCAGGGGATCTGACTTCCCCACCTTGGTGTAGTTCCAGCACGGAGTCAGACCCTGCCTGGGAAGTCCTTCCTGCTTCCACAGTGCAAACACAAGCTGCAAACTCCTGGCCCCAG
>NW_024364526.1:0-213 GCF_014805655.1 Passer montanus
CAACTGGATAGAAACACCTGACAACCTCTGGACATGCTCTGAACCCCAAAAACTCACTTATGACATACAGAAACTGTACAAAGTCAGCCCATGACCAGGGAAATCTCCTCCTTGCACTGTGTCACTGTTTCTCCTGCCCTTTTCTACACCCCAGCCCATCCTCACTCCCAGGAAACTCCAAGCAAGCCTCAAGATGAAAATTTTGAAAATTGG
>NW_024364527.1:0-3425 GCF_014805655.1 Passer montanus
AGGGGGGGACCCCAAAGTTTAGTGGGGTGGGGGGGGGTCTTCATCGATATTTTAGGATATTTTGGGATATTTTGGGGTGTCACTCACAGCACTTGCAGCAGGGCTGGGGAGGATGGGGGAGCTGAGGTGGTGGAGGATTTTGGGGTGATTTAGGATAAATTGAGGTCATTTTGGGTATTTTTAGGGATATTTTGGGGTGATTTTGGGGTGTCACTCACAGCATTGGCAGCAGGGCTGGGAGGATGGGGGAGCTGGAGGTGGTGGAGGATTTTGGGCTATTTTAGGATATTTTAGGATATTTTGGGGTATTTTTGGGGTGTCACTCACAGCATTGGCAGCAGGACTGGGGGGGATGGGGGAGCTGGAGGTGGTGCAGGTTTTTGGGGTATTTTTAGGGTATTTTAGGATATTTTAAGATATTTTTAGGGTATTTTATGATATTTTTGGGGTGTCACTCACAGCATTGGCAGCAGGGCTGGGGGGAATTGGGGAGCTGGAGGTGGTGGAGGATTTTGGGGTGATTTTGGTTATTTTTGGGGTCTCACTCACAGCATTGGCAGCAGGACTGGGGGGGATGGGGGAGCTGGAGGTGGTGGAGGATTTTAGGATATTTTAGGATATATTTAGGATATTTTTGGGGTGATTTTGGGTATTTTTAGGATATTTTTAGGGTATTTTAGGATATTTTTGGGGTGTCACTCACAGCATTGGCAGCAGGGCTGGGGGGGATGGGGGAGCTGGAGGTGGTGCAGGTTTTTGGGATATTTTAGGATATATTTAGGATATTTTTGGGGTGATTTTGGGGTGTCACTCACCGCATTGGCAGCAGTGCTGGGAGGATGGGGGAGCTGGAGGTGGTGCAGGTTTTTGGGATATTTTAGGATATATTTAGGATATTTTTGGGGTGATTTTGGGGTGTCACTCACCGCATTGGCAGCAGTGCTGGGAGGATGGGGGAGCTGGAGGTGGTGGAGGATTTTGGGGAATTTTAGGATATTTTGGGGTCTCACTCACAGCATTGGCAGCAGGACTGGGAGGAATGGGGGAGCTGGAGGTGGTGCAGGTTTTTGGGATATTTTAGGATATTTTGGGTATTTTTGGGGTGTCACTCACAGCATTGGCAGCAGGACTGGGAGGAATGGGGGAGCTGGAGGTGGTGGAGGTCGGGGTGCTGCTGCTCTGGTTGAAGATCTCGTCCTCCATCTGGGAATGGCTGGGGGGGGACGTGGCCACCAGAGCCTGCGCTGGGGGGGCACAGGGGGCACGGGGGGGGCACTGTGAGCATCCCCCCCACCCAAAGAAAAACCCCAAACCCACCCAAAAAAATTCCCTTTCCCAACCCCCTTTGGCTCCCCAAAAACCCCACGTGAGACCCAAAAAATCCTGAAAAAAATCCCAATATTCCTCCCAGAAAATCCCATTTTTCCCCATTTCCCTCCCTGGTTTTTTGCATTTTCTCCCATTTTCATCCCCATTTTTTCCCATTTTTTTGCGTTTTTCCCCGTTTTCCCCATTTTTCACCCCATTTTCCCCTCCCTACGGATGTCGTCGAGGTCAAGGTCGTTGTAGAGGACCTTGTTCTCCACTTTTCCCCGTTTTCACAGGTCATCGTAGAGGAACTTGTTCTCCAATTTTCCCCTTTTCCCCCCCATTTTCTCCCATTTTCCCCCCATTTTTTCCCATTTTTTTGGGTTTTTTTTCTATTTTTCCCTGTTTTTTCACATTTTTTCCCCGTTTTTTCCCATTTTCCCCGTTTTTGCCCCCATTTCCCCTCCCTACGGATGTCGTCGAGGTCCAGCTCATTGTAGAGGAACTCCTTCTCCAATTTTCCCCTTTTTTCCCCCATTTTTTTGCGTTTTTTTTCCTATTTTTTTGCGGTTTTTTTCCTATTTTTCCCTGTTTTTTCACATTTTTTCCCCGTTTTTTCCCATTTTCCCCGTTTTTCCCCCCATTTCCCCTCCCTACGGATGTCATCCAGGTCCAGGTCGTCGTAGAGGAACTCGTTCTCCTCGAAGTCGGGCTCCTGGCACGAATCCACGTAGTACTCCACGTCGTCCTTGAGCTTGCGCACGGGGTCCACGGGGATGGAGTCGTTGTCCAGCATGCGCAGCAGCGTCTCCAGCATGCGCACGTGGAAGCGGTGCCGCTCCACCTGCCGCTTCAGCGCCTCGATCCGGTCCTGCTTCTGGGGGAAAAAATGGGGAAAATGGTAAAAAACAAATTTATAATTCCTAAAAACCACAATAGAACAATGGGATCCACGGGAATGGGGTCAGGGATCCATGGGATCCCCCGGGGATGGAGGCCCAGCATGCGCCCGTGGCAGCGGTCCCGCCCCACCTGCCGCTTCAGCGCCTCCATCCGCTCCTGCTTCTGGGGAGAAAAACCGGGAAATTGGTAAAAATGAGATTAAATATTCATAACAATCACATGAGAGCAAAGAAATCCACGGGAATGGGGTCAGGGATCCATGGGATCCCCCGGGGATGGAGGGCCAGCATGCGCACGTGGCAGCGGTGCCGCTCCACCTGCCGCTTCAGCGCCTCCATCCGCTCCTGCTTCTGGGGGAAAAACACCCAAAAACGGGAAAAATGAGATAAAAAACCCCTAAAAATCAGAATTTATCCCTAAAAATGGGTTCAGGGATCCTGAAATGTGGGGTCAGGGATCCCCCGGGGATGGAGGCCCCATGGGGGTGTGGCAGCGGTGCCGCTCCACCTGCCGCTCCAGCGCCTCCATCCGCTCCTGCTTCTGGGGGAAAAAATGGGGAAATTGGTAAAAATTAGGTCAGGAATTCCTAAAAATCAAAATTTATCCCTAAAATGAGGACAGGATCCCAAAAAATGGGGTCAGGGATCCCTGGGCTGGATCCCCCGTGGGGCTGTGGCAGCGCCTCCATCCGCTCCGGCTTCTGGGGGATTTTGAGGCAATTTTGGGATATTTTGAGGATTTTTGAGGTGGTTTTGGGTTCTTTTTGATGTTTCTGGGATATTTTGTGTGAATTTTGGGTAATTTTGGGATATTTTGGGTGAATTTTGGGTTCTTTTTGAGGATTTTTGGGACATTTTGGGTGGTTTTGGGGTGACTTTGAGACTTTTTGGGGTATTTTGAGGTGATTTTGGGTTATTTTTGATGGTTTTGGCATATTTTGGGTTATTTTTGATGTTTTTGGCATATTTTGGGTGAATTTTGGGTTATTTTTGAAGATTTTGAGATGATTTTGGGTTAGTTTTGGGATATTTTTGATGCTTTTTGGGATATTTTTGATGTTTGTGGGATATTTTGGGTTATTTTTGATGTTTTCGGGTTATTTTTGATTTCTTTTTGATGTTTCTGGGATACTTTGTGTGAATTTTGGGTTATTTTTGAGGATTTTGGGACATTTTGGGCGTTTTGGGGGTGACTTTGAGACTTTTTGGGGTATT
>NW_024364528.1:0-213 GCF_014805655.1 Passer montanus
AATTTTGACCTTTTCACCCTGAGTCAACATTTCTGTTTTTTCATTAAATGTGCATTGGTTGTTCTTCAATGCTCTTGCCTTTTTCCAATGTAGCTGCAATAGCTGAGGAGAGGAGTTCTTTCTTCAGTAACCACAAATAGAGCTTGGGTACAGAAACACCTCTCTTCCTGATAAATACTTCATTTTTTTATGAATAACACTTGTGGTTTTCTT
>NW_024364529.1:0-213 GCF_014805655.1 Passer montanus
CCGAAATTTGGGAATTCTGACCCAAAATCAGCCCGGGAACCCAGAAATTTGGGAATTTGACCCCGAAATTTGGGAATTCAGCTCCAAAATTGGGACCTGGACCCCAAAATTGGGGGATTGGACCCCAAAAATCGGGAAATTGACCCCAAAATCAGCGCGGGAACCCCAAAATTCGGGGATTGAACCCCAAAAGTGGATTCTGGACCCCAAAAT
>NW_024364530.1:0-213 GCF_014805655.1 Passer montanus
CAGCAGGGTCACGGCCGCTCCCACATCCCCCAAACCTTCTCTGGTTTTCTACCGAACTCTCTTCTGGCCCTGAATCTCCAACAGAGCTTTCCAGTATCAAAAAAGGCCTCAAACCCTGCAATTCCTCCCAATCCACTCATTTATTAATTGGACATCTCTTCCTGACCTTTCCAACCCCTCATCTCCATCTCCCCTTTTCCCCGCAGGGCTCCG
>NW_024364531.1:0-213 GCF_014805655.1 Passer montanus
GGGATTTTGGGCTGGGATTTTGGGATTTTGGGCTGGAATCCCAAGATTTTGGGAGATTTTGAGTTGGAACCCTGGGATTTCGGGTTGGAATCCCAAGAATCCTGGCGTGTTTCCCCCTTTTTTGTGTCAGGATTCAGCGATTTTTGGGGGATTTTGGGTCGGAATCCTGGGATTCTGGAGGCACTTTGGGCTGGGATTTTGGGATTTTTGGGG
>NW_024364532.1:0-213 GCF_014805655.1 Passer montanus
AATCCAGTCCTGGAGACAAGGCACACCAAGCCATGAGGTGTTGGCCTGGTCAGACCCAGGTTTTGCCTTGCTGGTCAGGTGGGTTGACAGAAAGAGAACAGGGTTGAGAGAAAGAGCACAGGGTTAACATCCATCAGCTGAACCCTGCTGCTGCAGCACCACGTGCAGCCCTGACAGGCAGGGAAAAGCTGGGGCTGCCTGAATCAGCACCAA
>NW_024364533.1:0-213 GCF_014805655.1 Passer montanus
GGGGAGGAGTGGCTGGAGAGCAGCCCTGTGGAAGGGCATCTAGGAGTGCAGGTTGGCAGCAGCTCCCTGTGAGCCACCGTGTGCCCTGGCAGCCCCAAGGGCAAACCTTATCCTGGGGTGCCTCGAGCACGGCAAACCCAGCCAGGAGAGGGGATTGTCCCACTGCATCAGCCTCACCCTGAGCACGGTGTGCAGGTCTGGATCCACCATTTA
>NW_024364534.1:0-213 GCF_014805655.1 Passer montanus
CTGGGGCAATGGGGGGAAACTGGGACTTGTGGCATCCTGAGAGGGATGGGAGAGGCTTTGGTGGGTGCTGAGGAGGCTGGGAAGGGATTTGGGACAGGTTTCAGGAGGTCCTGAGTGGGCTGGGAGTGACTGACAGGGTGCTTGGAGGGGATTTGGGTGTCTGTGAGAGGTTTTGGGGGTCCTGACCCTTGCAGATCCCCCAGAGATGCTGCC
>NW_024364535.1:0-213 GCF_014805655.1 Passer montanus
TCCGGCCGCGCAGCGCCAGGCCGCGGCCGCCCTCCCCCAGCGCCGCCCGGGCGGCGGCGGGAGGCAGCAGGGGCGCGATGGCGTCCTACGTGGATAACAGCTTCCGCCAGGCGGTGATGAAGAACCCGGCGGAGCGGAGCCCCCAGGTAAGCGCCCCTTGCCCGCGGCTCCCGCAGGCGGCGGCGGGGCCGCCCCGCTGCCCCCGCCCGCCCC
>NW_024364536.1:0-213 GCF_014805655.1 Passer montanus
CAGTAATTAACAGGAGTTAATGAAGCCTACCAAAGCCCATTTTGTGACATCAATTGTGTCTTTAGATACAACAATGACAAGGTTAAAACAGCAGACAGACACATATGGCCAGGTAGGAGTTGCAGCCATGACCAGCGACCTCATACACAGAATAATTCACTTTGGAAGATATTAATGGTTAAACCAATTCACCATAATTGCAGTCTGGAAATA
>NW_024364537.1:0-213 GCF_014805655.1 Passer montanus
TTTTCTCACCGATGCCGTGGAAGATCCTGGCCACGGCCCTGCCCGTGAACCGCTCCTCCGGAAACGCTTCCAGAAGTTTCCGGATCTCCGCTCGGATCTCCTGCTCCTGCTCCTGCTCCAAAACCCCCAAATCTCACCCAAAATTCCCCAAAATCCCAAATCCCCACCCTCAATTCCCACAAATCCCACCTTGCCCCAAAATTCCACCATTTT
>NW_024364538.1:0-1579 GCF_014805655.1 Passer montanus
TGCAAATAAATTCAACTTCTGTGCTCTATAAACTCCAACAAGTTCTCAATCTTCTTCTAGTATTGTGTGTACTTGTGCACAGCTTTATGCATTTGTTTGCCTGAGTTTTTGAGCTACACAAAAAATGTTTAGAAATAGGGGCTGCAGCACCATTAGTTTGCTTCTGTTGGCTTGTTGGATGTCATTCTGCAGTGCCCTTACCCCTGTGACCCCAAGTGACCAGTTTTTGGTATAGTTCTGTGTGTCCTGGCCCAAGCAGAAGTGGTGCAGAGCAGAGTGTGGCCCGGGGGCAGAGCTGGTGTCACCTGCAGAGATGTCCCACTCATGTCCCCAGTGCTGGGCAGTGGCATGAGGACAGAGGTGGTGTCAGTGGTGGGGACGGTGCTGCCTGCTCCTGCCTGCTCCTCTGGCAGCAGTGGCACCAAGTGTGTATGTGGGGACAGCAGCAGCCAGGAGCACCAGGACCTCAGCTCCACCACTGCAGGGGCCTGTAATCCAGGAGGGGGCTACGAGTGGGGCTGTCAGGCAGTCAAAGACTGTCCTCATCCTCTAGTCTTTGGGGAAAGCATGTCAAAGAGCTGGTTGCAGATGCCCAGCAGGGCTGCCTGGCCCAGGAGGTTTGTTACTGGGCTTCAGATGTGCTCTGTGGACAGGGCCCCAAGAAATGAGATGATGATGATGGCACTGGATGAGATGCCAGTGTCACCCCACAGGTATGTCTGGGTCATGCTGGGATGCAGGAGCTGAGTCCAGGCTGGAGAGAGGGAAGTACTGTGGGAGCTGTCATTGGGCACTGCACAGTGGGTAGTAGTAAAACCAGGGAGTGGGGAGGGCAAGAGGCTTCCCATGGGTCACTTCTGTCATGTTGGGTCTCCAGCAGGGACTTCAGAGACACCCAAAGGATATGACAAGCCAAACATTTTATCCAAGCGTTTATGCAAGCAAAATTTAGTTAAACAAGTGTATGGCAATTGTAATAAATTTTTCCTTTGAAGAAGGATGCAGCTCAAGCAGTCTTATTGCAGTCTCGTGGTGGGGGCTGAGCCCACTGCCCTGGAGCAGCAGCAGGGAGGAGTCAGTACTGCCAAAACATCAAGTCCTCCAGGTATTTCTGCACCCAGTTAGCTCTGGGGTCTGCACACAGCTGCGTCCCCTTCCTGGTGATCAAGCTTTTGGGAAAAACAGTGTTGAGATGTGGTGTTACATTTTCATTAAATGGTATGCTCTGTCTCACTGCTCGAAAATGTACGGTTTATTCCAAGCCTGTGATCCTCCCCTGAAGTATCACATCTCTGTAAAAATGATCCTACAATTTGTTTCTGTGAACTTCATGGTAGTGAAGGGGCTGAGGGAACACAAGCAGGGCTGGAGCTGGGGTGGCTGCAGGCTTTTCCTCTTCACAATGCTCAGTCCCTGCTGCTACTTCTCTCCTATTCACCCAGAGTTTCAAGGAGAGAAAATGAGTGCATCATGACAGGGAAATTATGTCAGGATTTCCCAGTTTTGCTGAGCTGAAGATATCAAGGAAACCACAGAATGGGAAGTGCTTACAACAGATCTGCAACTTTTCAGATTCCAT
>NW_024364539.1:0-213 GCF_014805655.1 Passer montanus
AAACCATGACAAAAATCACTAGGTATCTTGTCATCTTCATCCTTACCACCTGCTGCACTGAACAGCCCCTGCCCCCCAGAGGCAGTGTCCTGGGACTCTACTCTTCATGGGTGGTCACAGGCAAGAAGTTTCCCTCTTCCCTTCTCTCTTTCTCTCCCTCTATTTTGCTTGAGTTTGAAATATGCTCTGCACTTTGATGTATAGGCTGATTAT
>NW_024364540.1:0-213 GCF_014805655.1 Passer montanus
TTTGGGATCTTTAATTTTGGATTTCTGGGATTTGAGGTTCACAGACTTTTGGGATTATTTTTTTTTTTTATTTTGAGGGTGGTTGAATGTTGGGATTTGGCAACTTTTGAGGGTCTGATTTCTGGGCTCTCCAAATTTTGGGGTTCTTCGATTTTTTTAATTTTTAGGATTTTGGATTTTTGGATTTTGGGATTTTGATTTTGGATTTCTGGG
>NW_024364541.1:0-213 GCF_014805655.1 Passer montanus
AAAAGCCTGGGACCAAGGCCATTCAGCATTGCTTTGGATAGAGGTACTCTCGAATTGTAAGACTCCAGTTATAACTATATACAAAACAATTCTGTAAATAAAATTACAAACTACCCCCAGCTGCAATATACTCATTTTGCCTGAGTAAGCTTTAGTCTCAGTTCATTGTTTCCTGGTGTTACTCTCCAAGGGGACTCTGGGGCCTTCTTCACT
>NW_024364542.1:0-2543 GCF_014805655.1 Passer montanus
CAGCTCTCTACTACCAGAGAACCAGAGAAAAAGTTACATTTGAAGGTATCTTTGGAGGACTCAGTTCCAGCCTCCTGTTTGAGGCAGGCCTAGCATCCAGGCAAGGCTGCAGTGCACCATTCCACACTTTTTGGTTGGTTTCCTCTGGAGTGCCTGTTTGCCAGGTTGTAATCTGACTGCTTAGCTGGCACTGGATTTGGAGTTCTTCACTCACACGGCTGCAGCCATTGCATTTCTTTCTGGAGTCCTTATCTGTGTGGGTGTCACAGGGCTGGGGGGGCTCATGGGGAGACTGTAGCTCAAGGATTGGGTCTTCCCAGTGCTCCAGTAGCAGGATCTGTGCAGAGAGATTCAGTAATATTGCAGCTCTGGCCCTTAAACCTGGGCAGCTACACTCTGCAATGAAAAGTAGATGGAGCTAAAATAATGACCAGAGGTTAATTAAAGGCACATAGGGAGATTGAAAAGTAGCCTCCCACACCCCTAGGGTGTTCTCAAGGCTGGGATAAAGCTGTTCTTTCACTCAGTGTGTTTGTTTTGTTTTCTATTTTTATTTAGCTTGAAGGTCGACCTGACAAACTTGTGCCAGTGGTGCATTGAACGTGACATAGACCAGTGGGTGTGGGTCCTTCCCCTCCTGCATTCCTTTGCTGCTCCCCTGCAGCAGCAGCATGGGCTGGTGGAGGAGGATGCCTGGGCAGGGCTGGAAGGGCTTCCATTTGCTGAAATCAGGAGGAAGCGAGATGCGTGAGTTTTCCAGATCTCCCAGTTCTTCCCAGTGCCCTCCTCATCTCTCTTTTTTGTTGTTTTCCCCCTCCCTCATTTTTAAAGAGTGTGAAATGTATCATGTTGAGGGAGGATGGGGCGTTTGGGCACAGCCACACTGGTGGCTCAGAGGTCAGAGTGTAGCTCAGCTGGGCACGGTGTGACCCCTCAAACACAGCCCCCAGTTCTGCCAGCCAGGGAGCAGGTGGGAGCTAAAGTTGCTCCTGTTGTGTAGAGTCTGACCAAGACCTGGAGTTCCTTTTCCCTGGGTGCTTGTGCTCAGTGGTTTGGTTCTGCTGTGCCACCCCAGGGCCTTGGGGACTCCCACTGATCTCAGCTGCAGGGACAAAAGCTCAGGAATGAGGAGGAGACTCCTGTGTGGGCTGCACAACCTTGTTTTCCCTGGAATCCTGAAGATTTTGTTTTATCTCCCCTCCAGAGGCACCCTGCTGGAACGAATGAGAGAAAAGAAGCACTTGATGGAATTTGATGGGACTCTGGTCAAGTCCTGGCTCTGTGTGCTGCCCCTGGGGAGCCTGGCTGAGTTCATAAGAGACTTCTCCAGTGACCTGTTAGTTACTCTTCAAGGTGTTCTGTACAGGTTGGAGAATGTTGACCTCTCGTGGAGAAGCTCTCAGGTTTGTCTTCTGGCAGCTTTACCCAGCTCTGGGATGAAGGCTCAAACTGAGCATCACTGAGGGGACTGGGGCTGGCAGCAGGTCACAGCACAAAGAGCTTCAAACCTAGCTAAGAGCAAAAATAGTTGCTCTGGAGTCAGAGACTCCTCAGGGGAAGAGTTGGGGGTTTATGTGCAGCAAGAAGTGGTGTTGGCATTGATGAGGGGAGGGTGTTCTTAGCTGGATTTGCTCTTGGTTAGTGATGGCAAATATTTCATTCGAACCAGATCTTGGTGTACTGTTGTCAGCACCACCACATCACAGAGATGGACTCCTCCATCAGCTGGTGCTTCCAGAACTGTGCTGTAGAGGCTGTACCTGCAGCTTGCCAGGTATTGTGTGCCCTGGTAGGGGAAAGGAAAGGTAGGGAAGGGAGGAGAAAGAAAAGTGGAATTCCACAGCAATTCTCTTGCACAGGGATGTGCCTTGTAGTGGAAGGGGAAGGTGGATGTTGCTTAAGTTGCTGTGGATTGTTTGTTAAACCAACAACAAAAAATATCAACAAGAAATCAGGAAATGAGGTCCATGAGGAATATTTGTAATGTGTTTCCACCTTCAGCTCTGGTGTCAGTTGTGTCACAGGGCTGGTTGGGAAGGCACAGACACAGTGGGACTCCAGAATCTGACCCACCCCTGCCCTCTCTGTGTGCCCTGGCAGATGCAGAGCAATCTCCTGGAGCAGATCTCTGCCTACAACATGGGCCAGTTCAGCCAGCTCGTGTCTGCTGTCATAGTGAAGTCATGGCCAGTCAGGCCTGGGCAGTCTGAGGATGATTTTGATACAATTCTGCACCACCTGCTCACGTGGCCTGACATCAAACAAATCTTCAGCTTTAATGGTAGGTCTGTAGTTGGGTTTTAGGAGGCCCTGAGAAGCTTTTCTCTGCCTCACTGCTGCCACTGCACAGAGCAGCAGAGAGAAATTGTCCTGCTCTTGTTTTAGTCCATATCTCAAAGCTTGAACTATTCAGCTTGGATTTGGAGAAGGAAGGTCAAGGAAGAGGGAGCTACTATTTCTCTTGTGCTGATCCACTGCAGCTTCCTCAGGATTTGTGGACCATAGCTTCTTTCTCTGAGAAGTTCTCACAAGTTATTGGCACA
>NW_024364543.1:0-213 GCF_014805655.1 Passer montanus
TAGGTTTGCCATGAAAGGGTAATCCTGACACCTTGGCTGAGTGTTAGGCAAAACCCAAAGTCTTCCCCACCCACGAAGAGAGCCAAGTGTGGGTGCAGTCCAATTTCCAGCACTTTCTGGCACGGAATGACAGCTCAGCTCCAGTTTCTCCCTTTGCTTTCTGCACAACATGGGGTGGGGGGTGGATGGTGAAATAAATGGGCAGGAGATCTT
>NW_024364544.1:0-213 GCF_014805655.1 Passer montanus
GCATTTTTGGGGCGGATTTTGGGATTTTTGGGATTTGTTCCAGGAGGAGCCGCGTGGCCGTTCCCAAAAAATTCCGTTCCCAAAACGGCGCTGCCCAAATTCCCGCGGGAGCGCCGGAATTGCGGGAGCACAGAGGGAGCTCTGTGAGCGCCGGAAATTTGGGAATGCGCGCGGGGGGGGCAGCTTTGGGGAGAAAACGGCCGGAATCGGGAA
>NW_024364545.1:0-213 GCF_014805655.1 Passer montanus
CCTCCCCATTTCGGGACCCCTCCCCATTTCAGCCCCCTCCCCACTGCCGTACCTGGCGGCCCGCTGGTGCCGGTGCAGGGGGAGCCCCTCGGGGGTCCCCAGAAATCTCCGCTCCAGCTCCGCCCCCAGCGGGGGAGGGGCCCCGGGGGGGAGCCCCTGCGGCAGCTGCGGGGGGAGGGGCGGCTGGGACCCCTCCCCAAAAACTGACCGGGG
>NW_024364546.1:0-213 GCF_014805655.1 Passer montanus
CCAGGTGCGCTCACCTGAGGTGAGCATCATGATGCTGCTGTCGGCCTCGGGCGGCAGGACGTCCACCAGGGCGTTGCTGTGCTTGTGCAGCGCCACCGAGGCGTTGGGCTTCAGCAGCTCGCGGTCGATGGTGCTCAGGATGCGCACGTAGTAGTTGGAACCTGCGGGCGCACCTGGCGCTCACCTGGCGCTCACCTGGGCCAGGTGAGACGC
>NW_024364547.1:0-213 GCF_014805655.1 Passer montanus
CTTTTAACACCATGAGAATAGTCCAATTTTTTTTAAAAAATATAAAAACCTCTTTTTTTCAGTGATTTCTTGTGGCAATTAATTTAAGTGAACTTATCAGTGTTGGGTTTTTCTTAATTCATTAGCTTCATTTCTATAAAACAGATACCCTCCAGGTTCACCACAACAATCCACTGTTCTTAGTAGATAGTTCCTGTTCTAGTCAGAATTGCT
>NW_024364548.1:0-213 GCF_014805655.1 Passer montanus
TATTCTAAACAAATAGCAGTTTCAATCAAGTAATTTTCTGGTTTTCTTTTGAAAGTGGTTACAGAGGTGTTATTTGAGCAGGCTTCATGTTTTTCAGAACCTTTGGTAAAAATAGTGGCTAGAAACCTAGAGACTGGACATCCTGCAAGGTACTCATTCTGGCTGGTGAAGTAATAATGAGCATGCAGTTACATTCCCCCTGTGCTTCCCACC
>NW_024364549.1:0-3693 GCF_014805655.1 Passer montanus
GTTTTTGGGGTTCCCCATTTCTGTGGTCACTCCATTTTTGGGGTTTCCTGCCATTTGGTGCTTCCCCTTTTTGGGGTGCCTGGTTTTGGGATCCCCCCGTTTTTGGGGTGCCCCCGTTTTTGGGATCCCCATTTTTGGGGTGCCCCTGTTTTTGTGTTTCCCCATTTTCGGAGTCCCTGTTTTTGGATTTCTCCATTTTTGGGATCCCTAGTTTTTGTGTTTCCCCATTTTTGGGGTTCCCCGTTTCGAGGTTCCCCGTTTTTGGGGTGCCCATTTTTGGGGTACCCATTCCCCATTCCCAGTTCCCCATTCCTGGTTCCCCATTCCCGGTCCCCGTTCCCGGTTCCCCATTTTTGGGATCCCCCATTCCCAGTTCCCCATTCCTGGTCCCCGTTCCCGGTTCCCCATTTTTGGGATCCCCTGTTTTTGGGTTCCCCGTTCCCGGTTCCCGTTCCTGGTTCCCGTTCCCAGTTCCCCATTCCCAGTTCCCCATTCCCGGTGCCCGTTCCCAGTTCCCCATTCCCGGTCCCCGTTCCCGGTTCCCCGTTTTTGGGTTCCCCGTTCCCGGTGCCCGTTCCCGGTGCCCGTTCCCAGTTCCCCGTTCCCGGTTCCCTGTTCCTGGTGCCCGTTCCCGGTGCCCGTTCCCGGTTTCCCATTTTTGGGATCCCCGTTTTTGGGATCCCCGTTCCCGGTGCCCTCACCCGCAGCACGCCCAGCGCCTCCTGGTGCCGCTGGTGCCGCAGCTCCAACTCCCCGAACTCGCACCACACGGCGGCCAGGTCCTCGACGCGGCGGAACGGCACGCGGGTGGCACGGGACAGGATGGACCGCGCCTGGGGACACAGAACGGCACACGGGTGGCACGGGACAGGATGGACCGGGCCTGGGGACAGGGACAGGGACATTGGGGACATCATTGGGGACACTGGGGACACGGCGGAACTGGCACGGGACAGGATGGACCTGGCCTGGGGACAGAGGGGCTGGCGTGGGGACATCGGGGACAGGGGGAACAGGTCTTGGGGGCACAGACAGGTCTGGGGGTCCCAGGTGGGTTTTGGGGTGCCCCAGCGGGGTTTGGGGTGTCCCCTGGTGGGTTTGGGGTGTCCCTTGGGGTTCAAGGGTCCCAGTGGGGTTTGGGGTGCCCCAGTGGGGTTTGGGGTGCGCTGGCGGGGTTGGGGTCCCAGTTGGGTTTTGGGGTGCCCAGGTGGGTTTTGGGGTCCCAGTGGGTTTTGGGGTCCCAGTGGGTTTTGGGGTGCCCCAGTGGGTTTTGGGGTGCCCCAGTGGGGTTTGGGGTCCCAGTAGGTTTTGGGGTGCCCCAGTTGGGTTTTGGGGTTCCCCAGTTGGGGTTTGGGGTGCCCCAGTGGGGTTTGGGGTGCCCCAGTTGGGTTTTGGGGTTCCCCAGTTGGGGTTTGGGGTGCCCCAGTGGGGTTTGGGGTGCCCCAGTTGGGTTTTGGGGTTCCCCAGTTGGGGTTTGGGGTGCCCCAGTGGGGTTTGGGGTGCCCCAGTTGGGTTTTGGGGTTCCCCAGTTGGGGTTTGGGGTGCCCCAGTGGGGTTTGGGGTGCCCCAGTTGGGTTTTGGGGTTCCCCAGTTGGGGTTTGGGGTGCCCCAGTGGGGTTTGGGGTGCCCCGGTGGGTTCTGGGGTCCCTCACGTCGTCCAGCTGCCCGTTGTCCTCGTAGAAGCGCGCGAAGGCCACCCAGAGCTCGTGGGGGCGGCCGGTGGCGCGCTGGGGATCCACCGTGCGCACGGCCTCGGTGAACGTCTGGATGATCTGGGACACGGGACAGCAAGGGACACGGGACAGGGGACACGGGACAGGGGACACGGGACAGTGAGGGACATGGGGACACGGGACAGGGGACACGGGACAGGGGACACGGGGACAGGGAGGGACATGAGGACACAGGGACATGGGGACACGGGGACATGGGGACAGGGAGGGACATGGGGACACGGGGACAATGAGGGACATGGGGACACGGGGACAGCGGGGACACGGGGACAGGGAGGGACATGGGGACAGTGGGGACAGAGGGGACAGCAGGGGACACAGGGACAGGGGGGGACAGTGGGGACAGCAGGGGACAGTGGGGACACCAGGGGACAGTCAGGGGACAGTAGAGACGGTGAGGGGACATGGGGACAGCGGGGACAGTCAGGGGACAGCGGGGACAGAAGGGGACACAGGGACAGTGAGGGGACATGGGGACAGCGGGGACATGGGGACAGCAGGGGACAGTGGGGATACCAGGGACACAGGCACGTTGGGGACAGCGGGGGACATGGGGACAGCAGGGACAGTCACGGGACAGTGGGAACAGCAGGGGATATTGGGGACAGGGGGGATGTTGGGGACAGCAGGGACAGTCAGGGGACAGTGGGGACAGCAGGGAACAGAGGGGACAGTGGGAACAGTGGGCATGTTGGGGACAGCAGGGGACATGAGGACATTGGGGACAGCAGGGACAGCAGGGGACAGTGGGGACATGGGGACAGCAGGAACAGAGGCACGTTGGGGACAGTGGGGACAGCGGGGGACAGTCAGGGGACAGTGGGGACAGCAGGGGATGTTGGGGACAGCGGGGCACGTTGGGGACAGCGGGGGATGTTGGGGACGTTGGGAACATTGGGGACAGTGGGGACAGCCAGGAGACATTGGGGACATTGGAGAGATTGGGGACACCGAGGACGGGGGGGACACAGGGACAGCACAGTCACTACAATGCCACCACCCAACCCCAAACCACCCACCCATAACCCTCGGCGTCCCCTCCACCCCGCCAGCCCCCGGCGTCCCCAGGTGTCCCCCGGTGTCCCCTCACCTTGTCGGGCTGTCCCTGGTGCAGGGCCACCCTCTTGTGCCACTCGTGCACGTTGTGCGGGTTCTGGCGCAGCAGCACGCTGTTCAGCAGCAGCGGCCGCCGCGCCATCAGCCGCTCGAAGCGCGCCAGGCGCAGCTCCAGCTCCACCTCCTCTGCGGGGACAGGGGACACGGGGTCACACGGGGTCACACAGGGGTCACACAGAGTGACAGGGGTCACACAGGGACAGGGGACATGGGGACACGGGGACAGCACGGGCACAGCGCCATCAGCCGCTCGAAGCGCGCCAGGCGCAGCTCCAGCTCCACCTCCTCTGCGGGGACAGGGGACACGGGGTCACACGGGGTCACACGGGGTCACACGGGGTCACACGGGGTCACACAGGGGTCACACAGGGTCACACAGGGTCACAGGGGACATGGGGACACGGGGACAGCGCGGGCACAGCGCCATCAGCCGCTCGAAGCGCGCCAGGCGCAGCTCCAGCTCCACCTCCTCTGCGGGGACAGGGGGGACGTGGGGTCACACAGGGTCACACAGAGTGACAGGGGTCACACGGGGTGACACAGGGTCACACGGGGTCACACAGGGGTCACACGGGGTCACACAGGGTCAGGGGACATGGGGACACAGAGGACATTCAGACACAGGGGTGCCCCCCCCAGTTTTTGGGGTGCTCCCCCAGTTTTGGGGTTCCCTGCTCAGTTTTGAGGTGCCCCCCTGGTTTTGGGGTCCCCCCCGTTTTTGGGGTGCCCCGGACACACCGGTGTCCAGCAGCGCGGCGATCACGCTCTCCTCGAAGCGCGCGTAGCTGTCGAACACCTGCGTGAAATCCCGCACCGTCATCACCGTCTGCACGGCCTCCTCATA
>NW_024364550.1:0-213 GCF_014805655.1 Passer montanus
CTCTGGAGCTCAGCCTGGCTCTGGAAAACAGGAAAAAAAGTGGAATAAAAATGGAATAAACAGGAAAAAAAATGGAATAAATGTGGAATTAACAGGAAAAATGTGGAATTAATAGTAGGAATTAGGAATTAATGGGAATTAATGGGGAATTAATTAATGGGAATTAATGCTGGGTTGGTGTTTGCTCTGGAGCTCAGCCTGGCTCTGGAAAAC
>NW_024364551.1:0-213 GCF_014805655.1 Passer montanus
TTATTTATCTATTTACTATTTGTCTATAATGTGTTAAAGCCTACGATATAATATTGATTTGTTACTCCAGCATTAAATTGATTAAACTGTGCACAGATAAACTGATAGATTATGTTGTACCAGCGAGCAGCTACAAAGAATTATCAATAATCAAAAATCATGTACCAGAGCAAAAGTTTTGTGAAAGTATTTTTTTGCAAAAGCCAATGCAGA
>NW_024364552.1:0-213 GCF_014805655.1 Passer montanus
TTTTTTTTTTTATGGTGTCCCGAAGTCTGCAGGGCTGGGCTAATTCATGGATGGAATTTGGGGAGAGACGTTAAATCTGAGTTTAGGTTTAAGCCAGGCTCTAATTGCTGGGGGTTAGGAGGTGATCTGAGCCCTGGGGGGAGGATGCTGTGCAGGTGGGGCTGGGGGGAGCAGCCCCGGCCACCCCATCCTGCAGCTTCCCCAGACTGCTCC
>NW_024364553.1:0-213 GCF_014805655.1 Passer montanus
GGCACTGCCAGGGATCCAGGGGCAGTCACCATCTCTTCAGGCAACTTGTTTCAGTGTTTTGGCACCCTCACTGTAAAAAATTTCTTCCTTCTATCTAGACTGAATCTTCTCTCTCAGTTTAAAACACCTCCACTTGTTCTACCACAATAGGCCCTGCCAAAATGTTTGCCCCATCTTTTTTCTAAAATGCCTTTAGGCCCTGGCAGGGGCTCT
>NW_024364554.1:0-213 GCF_014805655.1 Passer montanus
CAGAGGTGCACTGCACTTACCTGGCTGGGGGCTCACCCAAGGCATACAGCACTGTGTTTAGAATCTTCACTACCTCCTGAGACCAGAAAGACAAAAAAATGAAACTGTGAAAGAAATTTTACAGACTGATTTCTGATTAGCTGAGGAGGAGGGAAGTCAGTATCCTTTTGCATCTTTGCCAACATTTTTACAAATACACTGTAAAATAGCAGA
>NW_024364555.1:0-213 GCF_014805655.1 Passer montanus
TGTGTATATACATATATATATTTCTTTATATATTTATTTCTTTACATATAAATGTATATATATTTATATCTTTCTTTCTTTATATTTCTTATTTCTTTATGTGTGTATATACATATATGTATGTCTGCCCACTTACCTGCTGACCTGTCTATCGCCATTAAGCAAACTCTAGTTTAAAAGTGGGGCATGTGGCCATGAGCAGCTTGCCTTTAG
>NW_024364556.1:0-213 GCF_014805655.1 Passer montanus
CCCCGGCATGCCGCGCGGCGGGACAGCATCTGCATGGACACGCCCAACTCGCCCGCAGGGCCCCGCCCCTCATGCCTGGGCGGTTCTGCGGTGCGAGCCGCGTGGGCACGCCCCCTGTTCTGACACCGCCCACTTCATGCGTCACAGGCGTAGCCCCGCCCTCAATCCCCGCCTGAGGCGGCGCGCGCTGATCCCGCCCCCTCTGGGGGGCGT
>NW_024364557.1:0-213 GCF_014805655.1 Passer montanus
CATGATTCTGTGTTTGAATTATTTCCTGCGTCATTGATTGCCAGTCTCCAGATCAATAATGTTAAAAAAACTTTTCTATCTGTCCATGAATATAATTTAACTTCATTAAGTGACTTTCTAATAAAATATTTTATATATAAATAAAAAAAGTATTTACATATAAGTAAAAAATTATTATTAGGGAAATCTTTGACAGTTTAGCTAGGAAATGTG
>NW_024364558.1:0-213 GCF_014805655.1 Passer montanus
TGCTCCAAGCTCCCTCCAACCTGGCCTTGAAGCCAACCTTGATCACCTGGTATTTCACCCACACATGGTGGATCTGGGCTACTCCTGTCCATCCCAGCTGTAAATTTGGTAGCTTCTGTCATCTGCTGTCAATCATCTAAAACTACTTCTCATAAATCTTACTACAATATGTCTTTCATAGTTATATTTCTCTAAAATATCTAGTCTTATTTA
>NW_024364559.1:0-213 GCF_014805655.1 Passer montanus
CGTGTCATGGGCAAGGGTGAGCTGGGCAGGGGTCTGGGGGCATTTGGGGGGTTTTTGGGGCAGTTTTTTGGGGGGGTTTAGGACCCCTCCTGAACCCCCCTCAAGTGTGCACCCAGCTCCTGGTGTCGCAGGGATTTGGGGAGGGGGTTTGAGGGTGTTTTTGGGTGGGATTTGGGGTTTTTTTGGGGGTCTCTGACCCCCCCCCAGTGTGCA
>NW_024364560.1:0-3409 GCF_014805655.1 Passer montanus
AAACTTTGGCAAAAGGTTTATTATGACATCGTAATTGTTTTGATTTGTTATTTTTCTAATTTTGAGATTCCTTAATTAATGTATTGATGAGTGTGGTGGATTTTAATGGCAGTTTATTTTTTATGTATTTATTTTGTTGTGGGATAGGATTAGGAGAAAGGTAAAGTAGGCTTAAAATTTTGAGAGGGTATAAAGAAAATTTTATTAAAAGTAACTAAAAGAAAAAGGTAGTAAGAATTAAAATGAACTCTTTTTTTCTAATTTTGAGATTCCTTAATTAATGTATTGATGAGTGTGGTGGATTTTAATGGCAGTTTATTTTTTATGTATTTATTTTGTTGTGGGATAGGATTAGGAGAAAGGTAAAGTAGGCTTAAAATTTTGAGAGGGTATAAAGAAAATTTTATTAAAAGTAACTAAAAGAAAAAGGTAGTAAGAATTAAAATGAACTCTTTTGAATGATTGTTTCTTTACAACTTTTTTTTTTATTGCCAATGTAAAGAAACTAGACATTTCTAGTTCGTTTACTCTTTCTAGAATAGTATTTTTTCAGTTTACTTAGGGAGAGAAGTTTTCTTGTTGAGGTTATGGAGATTTTGTTTACAAGAGAAAAAGCTAGGCTTTTTGTGGCTCTTAATTTTGTCATGGATAACAGTTGTCTGGGGAAATTTTTTATTGTGAAGTTGTTTTTATTGCTACAAGCTTTTTTACAGCTTGTTGATGGGCCATGTTGACTTATGCAGTATTGTTTTAAGGATGAGTTTTTTAAAGTCTTTGTTATTGACTTTTAAAATTATGTTAATCTCTGGGAATAGAGATCTTCTCTTGGGGATACTGGATGACTTTTTTTTTTTCTGTTTAAACTTCTGAAGAAATTACAGTTATTTTAACATTTGTTTATTTCAGTATGGAGGGTTTTTTATATTAATTTGAATATTTTATTTTTTAAAATTTTATGTGCTAAAAAAAGAGTTTTTCTTTATAGTTTATAAGAGGATTTCAGTTTTAAGATTAAGGTACTTTTTCTGCTTTTTTATTTGGGATTTAATTTCTTCTTTACTGACTTTGATGGTTTTATATAGTTTTTAATATACTTGTGTTTTGTTTTTTTCTTATGCTTGAGGGAGGATTGAAGTATTGAAAGAATTAACACCTGACCTGCCAGTAACAGGTCAGTAACTTGCCAGTAACTTGTGGTGGAAGTTGTGGTTTAGTTGTGTTAGGATTGGTTTTATGGTTGGTTTTTGGGGTTTTTGTATTTAAATTTAGTTGTAGGTTTATTTTGTATGTGTTGCAGTTTGTAGGGGTTTCTGGTTTCTTAGTTGTGTTGGGCAAGGGGACTTGATGGTAAGATTTAAATAGCAGTGGCTGGCTTTGTTCTGGTTAGGGTGTTGTAGCCTCTTTTGTTTTCCTGTTTGGTTGTTGTTGGGTTTGTTTTGGTCAGAATGGGGCCCATGGGGGGCGGCCTGGGGAGGGGGAACTCACACGGCCCCGGGTAGGGCTGCTTGGTTTGGTTTGGTTCAGATGGGGCCAGGGCTGAGCCTGCTGCTTCTTTCTTGACTGGAAAAGAAAGAGGAGGTTCTTGGGTTTTGTCATCTTTAACATCTGTGTTTCACAGAGGCATGTTCAGTATCATAGGGGTTTAACAGATTGTCAGATAAACAAAAAGTTCTGTATTACTTTTTAAAACTCTTCTCATGTTAAACTACGACAGACATCCAATCAATAAAAAGCACTTCTCAAAGCATTGACTTGGCCCATTCAACTTCACAAACTCTAAGCCTGTTCAATTTAATGTTAATCAAAATTTGCAGAACACAGAAACAGAAGAAGAAGACACAGAAAGAGAGAAAGACAAAAAGGATACAGAGAAGCACAAACATAGCTACCAATGTTCATGGGTTTTGTCATCTTTAACATTTCTGTTTTCACAGAGGCATGTTCAGTATCATAGTGGTTTAACAGATTGTCAGTTACACAAAAAATTTTGTATTATTTCTTAAAATTCTTCTCATGTCAAACTACGACAGACATTCAATCAACAAAAAGCACTTCTCAAAGCATTGACTTGGCCCATTCAACTTCACAAACTCTAAGCCTGCTCAATTTAATGTTAATCAAAATTTGAAGGAACAGAGGAACAGAAGAAGACACAGAAAGAGAGAAAGACAAAAAAAAAAATACAGAGAAGCACACACAGAACTACCAACTCCTGGATTCCAGCACTGTTCAGATGGAAATTCCAAGAGGAGGTAGGGTCAAGATGTGTGCTTGCCTTGTGGTCAGCCTTCAATACCCCTTGGTCTTCCTGGGCCCTTCCCCCAGGTGGGTCTTGGGGTCTTTTGGTCACTCAGGAGCTGGGCTGGGGCTCCAGAGGTGGCTGTGGAGCATTGCCTGTGCTGTGCCAGGGACTGGCAGCCACTGCTGGGCTGGGATAGAGGCTCTGGGGGGATTGGGGTTCCAGGGCAGGGCAGTGCTCCAGGGCAGGGCAAGGCTGGATCTGCCCATTCCTCCCCACACACGAGATGTTTCCAGCCAACAACCTCCTCCAGTCTGTCAGAATAGAGAATGTTGGGGGTGAAATCCCAATTCTGGCCATGAACACCTGGCAAAGAAGGAGAAATCTTTTCCATAGGAAGGAAAGCAAAGAGCCCCAGTGTTTGGAAGGCAGGTGACAGCCTCACTAGTCCATGGCCAGTCAGACTTGTCAGCAATGGCAGATTTTGTCTGGGAGCAGTGTTTGGATTTAGGGAATTTTGGAGGTGGAAACCCAATTTCAGCTATGGTCACCTGGATAAGCAGGACAGTTCATTTCTATAGGAAGGAGAACATGGAGCCTTCCCCAGTGTTCTGGGGACATATGGGAAGTGATCCTCATGAAACCATTGCCAGACAGACTTCTCCTGACAATATCCTTATGGGAACAATCCCTGGTTATAAGGAAATTTGGTGGTGAAATCCGAATTCTGGCCATGTGTGCTTGGAGGAGAACAACAGTTCTTTTCCATAGGAAGGAAAGCACAGAGCACCAGTGTTTCAACAGCAGATGAGAACAGACCCTCAACATGTCAAGGTCAGCTGGACCAGTCACGGGCCCAGGAGGCCAAACTAGTCAGAGCTGTTCCACTTTTCCATTGTTTTATGGTGCCCCATAGTGTCACAATGGTGCCTGGGTTCCATGGGACTTTGCAGTCACAATGGTCCCAACAATTCCATGAGGCCTTGCAGTGTCACCATGGTCTCAGCGGTTCCATGAGTCCCCACAATGGCACATGGCTCCTCTGTTCCATAAGCCCTGCAATGCCACAATGGACCTTTGGACCCTGGGGGTTTGCAGTGTCATAATGGTCTCCTCTGGCTCCACAATGTCACAATGGACCTTTGATTCCATAGGGTCTCGCAGTGTCAC
>NW_024364561.1:0-213 GCF_014805655.1 Passer montanus
GTATACAATGTGATGACAGTGAAGAAAGAAGAAACTGTCTGTTTATCTTTCCAGGCCCACTCAGAACATCCTTGATTTGTTTTCCTTTGACAACCCCAGCTATTCTTAGTTAGTCCCTCTCCTCCAGTGAGAGTCTTATATTACAGGCTTCTTCCACCTTACAGGACAAAGTGTGAAAACACCCCCATCCTACATGCTACTCAGTGACAGAGC
>NW_024364562.1:0-213 GCF_014805655.1 Passer montanus
CAATTTACTTAAATCTTTCTGTCCTGAGAAAAGAATCCTTCAGCAAGGCCACTGCCTCTTTAGTGCCTTTGTGCTGAGATATAAAACCTTCTCCATAAAAACATTCTGTTCAAAAGCACTGAAATATTCACATATTCCTCAAAAGCAATAGATATCCTTTGTATTCCTTTTGGAAAATATCTCCGTGGAGGTTTCCAGACAAAAATATGACTC
>NW_024364563.1:0-213 GCF_014805655.1 Passer montanus
AATTCCAGGCTTCAAATATTCCAAAGGAATATTCTATATCCAAGAGCCATCATTCCAGGGAAACAAAATCCAGGAATTACAAATCCCTCAGGAATTTTCCCCGGGAATGAAGAGGACTCGTAAAATCACCTCACGCGAGCTCATTCCTGCAGAATTCCGGGTTTCAAATATTCCAAAGGAACATTCCCAATCCCAGAACCATCATAAAAGGGG
>NW_024364564.1:0-213 GCF_014805655.1 Passer montanus
GCACCCCAAAACTGCGCTGGGGCACCCCCAAACCGATAGATCACTCCTGGACCGCGATGGGGCACCCCTAAAACCCTGGGACACCCCCGGACCGTGTGGGGACACCCCAGGATCACGGGGACACCCCCGGACCTCCCAGGGCACCCCCGTACCGGTGCCATCGGGGGGGCAGCGCTGGCAGCAGCCCCCCAAAGCCCCCCCAAAGCCCCCCGT
>NW_024364565.1:0-212 GCF_014805655.1 Passer montanus
GGCGGGGCTGGGGGGTCCTTTCTGCTCCGTGGGGCCCCGCTGTGCTTGGCCGGGGTTCAGGGGATCGACGCTGGGCTCCGCAGGGCTGAGGACCATCGGGGTCATCACCAAGCTGGACCTGATGGACGAGGGCACCGACGCCCGGGACGTGCTGGAGAACAAACTGCTGCCCCTGCGGAGAGGTGCGGCTGGCCCGGGTGCCCAGTGTGCCC
>NW_024364566.1:0-212 GCF_014805655.1 Passer montanus
TGTGTATTAATTCTATAGTATATTAAAGTATATATATTATAGATAATGTATATTATGTATATAGTATGTAGATTTCATGAGCCATATGTAGTGCACATTATATTTAACACATATTTCTATATTATTAGACATTATGTAGTGTACATTAGGCTGGGGGTGTACAGGTGTGTGCTGGCCCTCTGCCTGCATACACCTGATGTGTATATATATTT
>NW_024364567.1:0-212 GCF_014805655.1 Passer montanus
GAATATCTCCCTTATGCATAACCAACATTCAGCTTGCTTAAATTTCTTGTGAACCTCCTCACAGCTCACTCCAACCTCAATGACAGGAAAAATTGTAAAACATACCTATTAACTACTGAACCTGAAGATAAGAGCCAAACTTCATTCACAATCACAGCGTCTGATACTGGTAACTGTAATTTGTCTGTATTTTGTTTACATTTTATACTTAC
>NW_024364568.1:0-212 GCF_014805655.1 Passer montanus
ACAACCCCCGGGCTCCCCCGAACCCTCCCCAAAACCGCCGGATTTCACCCCAAACCCGCCGGACGAGGAGTGGGGCGCGCCCTGGAGCGAGGAGGAGGAGGAGGGCGCCGAGCCCCCCGGGGGCTGGACGCCGCCGCCCCCCGAGATCCGCCGCCTCTTCGAGGCCATCGCGCGCGCCGGCAGCCTGCCGCTCCGGAACGTTCCGCTGCCGC
>NW_024364569.1:0-212 GCF_014805655.1 Passer montanus
ATGAGAGATCCTGAATGAAGATTTTGAAATTAGTGTCACAAAGAAAACTTGAAAGTGCTTTTATAAAATGCAAGAGAAAAAGTCTGTGTAAAGCTCTGCAAATCTCAGATATTTCACCAAAAAGGAACCAGTCTATAATGAAATTGACAGTTATCATACCTTTCTTGTAAGGATTAAAGACTATTATTTATTCTATTATTCTAAATCACAGT
>NW_024364570.1:0-212 GCF_014805655.1 Passer montanus
CGCCCGCCGCCGCCCCGCGCCCGCTGACAGCCGCCCGCCGCCGCCATTTAACCCTCCTGCCGCCGCCGCCGCCGGGCAGTGAGCGCCCGCCCGCCCCTCGGGCAGCGCCGGCCGCGTCTCCTCACGGGAAGGACCGCGCTCGATCCCCGATCCCCGGCCGCTCCGCCCGCGGCGTGGAGGTGAGCGCGGGGCGGGCGGAGCGGGAGCCGAGC
>NW_024364571.1:0-3406 GCF_014805655.1 Passer montanus
GGGTCCCAGGAAGAGTTTGGGGGGAATTTGGGGGTCCCAGAATTTTTTGGGGAAGATCTAGGGGGAATTTGGGGGTCCCAAGAAGGGTTTGGGGAGGATTTGGGGGTCCCAGGAAGAGTTTGGGGGGAATTTGGGGGTCCCAGAATTTTTTGGGGAAGATCTAGGGGGAATTTGGGGGTCCCAAGAAGGGTTTGGGGAGGATTTGGGGGTCCCAGGAAGAGTTTGGGGGGAATTTGGGGGTCCCAGAATTTTTTGGGGAAGATCTAGGGGGAATTTGGGGGTCCCAAGAAGGGTTTGGGGAGGATTTGGGGGTCCCAGGAAGAGTTTGGGGGGAATTTGGGGGTCCCAGAATTTTTTGGGGAAGATCTAGGGGGAATTTGGGGGTCCCAAGAAGGGTTTGGGGAGGATTTGGGGGTCCCAGGAAGAGTTTGGGGGGAATTTGGGGGTCCCAGAATTTTTTGGGGAAGATCTAGGGGGAATTTGGGGGTCCCAAGAAGGGTTTGGGGAGGATTTGGGGGTCCCAGGAAGAGTTTGGGGGGACCTCGGTTGGGCTCAGGAAATCTTGGGCTGAGCTCGGGGGTCCCAGACTGGACTCAGGGGTCCCAGGCCAGGCTTAGGGGGTATCCCAGGGGTCCCGGGCTGGACTTGGGGTTCACGGGCCGGGTCCAGGGGGTCCTGGGGGTCCTGGGCCAGGTTCAGGGGGGTCCCAGGGATCCCAGGCCAGGTTCAGGGGGTCCTGGGGGTCCCAGGCTGGGTTCGGGGGGGTCCCGGGGGTCCCGGGCTGGGTTCAGGGGGGTCCCAGGGATCCCAGGCCGGGTTCAGGGGGTCCTGGGGGTCCCAGGCTGGGTTCGGGGGGGTCCCGGGGGTTCTGGGCTGGGTTCAGGGGAGTCCCAGGGATCCCAGGCCAGGCTCAGGGGGTCCCGGGGGTCCCAGGCCGGGCTCAGGGGGTCCTGGGGGTCCCAGGCGGGGACCTCGGTTGGGCTCAGGAAATCTTGGGCTGAGCTCGGGGGTCCCAGACTGGACTCAGGGGGCCCGGGCCAGGCTTAGGGGGTATCCCAGGGGTCCCGGGCTGGACTCGGGGGTCACGGGCCGGGTCCAGGGGGTCCCGGGGGTCCCGGACCAGGCTCAGGGGTGGTCCCAGGCTGGACTCAGGGGGTCCCGGGCCGGACTCGGGGGTCCTGGGGGTCCCGGGCTGGACTCAGGGGGGGTTCTGGGGGTCCCGGGCTGGGCTCAGGGGGTCCCAGGAGTCCTGGGCTGAGCTCAGAGGGTCACAGGGGTCCCGGGCTGGGTTCAGGGGGTCGTGGGGGTCCCAAGCTGGACTCAGGGGGTCTCGGGCTGGGCTCAGGGTGGGGTCCCAGGGATCCGGGGCCAGGTTCAGGGGGGTCCCAGGGATCCCAGGCTGGGTTCAGGGGGGGGTCCCGGGCCAGGTTCAGGGGATCCCGGGGGTCCCGGGCCGGGCTCAGGGGGTCCCGGGGGTCCTGGGCCAGGTTCAGGGGGGTCCCAGGGATCCCAGGCCAGGTTCGGGGGGGCACAGTGAGCAGAGGGGTTTGGGGTTTCTCAGGGATCTGAGGGGATTTTGGGGGGATTTCGGGGTTCCTGGATGGGAGATTGAGCAGATTTTGGGGGGTTCTGGCATGTCCTGGGATGGGTTTTGATCAGATTTCAGGGGTTTTTAGGGGGTCCTGAGCAGATTTTGGGGGGTTTTGGGGCGGGATTTGATCAGATGTGGGGCTGTTTTGGGTCTGGGGGCTCTCACCACTCCACGGTGGGCGCGGGGGCCCCGAAGGCCCGGCAGTGCAGGAACGCTGTCTGGTTCTCCACCACGGCGTAGAGCGACGAGTTCGGCGTCAGGATCTGCACCGGCAGCTCTGGGGGGGTTTGGGGGTCAGGGACCCAAAATCCATCCCAGGGACCCCAAAATCCATCCCTGGGACCCCAAAATCCATCCCTGGAACCAAACCCCGAATCAAACCGATATTTGTCCAGTTACACCTGACGCCAAAATCCATCCCCAGCATCCCAAAATCCATCCCTGGGACCCCAAAATCCATCCCTGGAACCCCAAAATCCATCCCCAGGATCCCAAAATCCATCCCTGGGATCTGAAATCCATCCCCAGTGTCCCAAAATCCAACCCTGGGACGCCAAAATCCATCCCGGGATCCCAAATCCATCCCAGAGTCCCAAAATCCACCCCTGGGACCCCAAAATCCATCCCAGAACCCCAAAATCCATCCCCAGGGACCCCAAAATCCATCCCTGGGATCCGAAATCCATCCCCAGGGTGGGTCCTGGGGCTCCCAGGGGATATTGAGCAGATTTTGGGGGCTTTGGAGGGTTTTAGGGGGATTTTCGGGGTATATTGAGAGGACTTTGGGGAGTTTTGGGGGCATATTGAGCAGATTCTGGGGTATATTGAGCAGATTTTTGGGGGTTTGGAGGATTTTAGGGGGATTTTGGGGGGACATTGAGCAGATTCTGGGGGGTCCTAGGGGGTTTTGGGGGGTTTTGGGGGGTCCCGGGGGGCTTTGGGGTGACTCACCCACGACGTAGACGAAGGCGTTGGCCAGGAGCCGCCCGTGGCTGTTGCTGGCCTCGCACTGCGCCACCGCCGAGTCGTTGGGCTCCAGGCGGGACAGGATCAGCGCCCCGTCCCGCAGCGTGCGGCGCCCCGAGTCCGGCAGCTCTGTGAGCAGATTTTGGGGGGTTTTGGGGCGGGATTTGATCAGATGTGGGGCTGTTTTGGGTCTGGGGGCTCTCACCACTCCACGGTGGGCGCGGGGGCCCCGAAGGCCCGGCAGTGCAGGAACGCTGTCTGGTTCTCCACCACGGCGTAGAGCGACGAGTTCGGCGTCAGGATCTGCACCGGCAGCTCTGGGGGGGTTTGGGGGTCAGGGACCCAAAATCCATCCCAGGGACCCCAAAATCCATCCCTGGGACCCCAAAATCCATCCCTGGAACCCCAAAATCCATCCCCAGGGTCCCAAAATCCATCCCTGGGATCCGAAATCCATCCCCAGCGTCCCAAAATCCATCCCTGGGATGCCAAAATCCATCCCCAGGGTCCCAAAATCCATCCCTAGGACCCCAAAATCCATCCCGAGATCCCAAATCCATCCCAGAGTCCCAAAATCCACCCCTGGGACCCCAAAATCCATCCCAGAACCCCAAAATCCATCCCCAGGGACCCCAAAATCCATCCCTGGGATCCGAAATCCATCCCCAGGGTGGGTCCTGGGGCTCCCAGGGGATATTGAGCAGATTTTGGGGGCTTTGGAGGGTTTTAGGGGGATTTTCGGGGTATATTGAGAGGACTTTGGGGAGTTTTGGGGGCATATTGAGCAGATTCTGGGGTATATTGAGCAGATTTTTGGGGGTTTGGAGGATTTTAGGGGGATTTTGGGGG
>NW_024364572.1:0-212 GCF_014805655.1 Passer montanus
GCCCTGGATGACGCCCCTGCCCTCACACAACTGCAGGGCCCAGAGGCCAAGCTCTGTCACAACACATTCCCTGCAATGAAACCAAAAACAGAAAGCTGAGGTTTGAACCCTCAAAATTCCTGCAAAGCCAGAAGGGACCATCTCCAGAAGCTTCTTCCAGCTAATAGTTACATAGTGCCACATATTAAAGTCATATAAAAATCCATCATCTG
>NW_024364573.1:0-212 GCF_014805655.1 Passer montanus
AAAGTAGAAGCATGGAGGAAAAGGACAATGTTTTCTACATCCCCATTAATGTTTTCACAATAGAGAAAAAAACTTCACACTGGGCATTAGGAAAAAAACTCTTGCCTACTACAAGGATAAAAATTTTTAAGGAAATTTCTGGGAGGAATTGGGGGGTGGCTGACAAGAAAGATCTAAGAGCAGGTTTGCTCACTCATTGCCAAATTCTTGTC
>NW_024364574.1:0-212 GCF_014805655.1 Passer montanus
TTATTCTATCAGCAGCAAGAGCAAAGAAACACTGGCTTCCAATTTTTTTTAAAGACTGAAAATGATAATCAGCCTCTGTAGCAATTGTTCTATTTGCAGAAGAATCTAATCTGTACAGGGAAGGTGACAGATTGCCTGTTTACCCTCACATTATATTAAATAGTTAACATTTTAATAAAGAAGACTATGCTTGTATATAGTTGGATCAAAAG
>NW_024364575.1:0-212 GCF_014805655.1 Passer montanus
AATCCCCCAAATTCCCCCCAAATCCCCCACCCCACCGAGCTCTGTCCCTCAGGCCCCCAGCCCCCCCGAAATTGGGGTGAAGCCGGAGCCCCCCCAGGACCCCCCAGGTGAGTTGGGGCAATTTGGGGAGGGGGCTTCACAAAAACCCCCAAAATCCTCTGAAAAAAACCCCCGAAATTCTCTAAATCCACCCCAAACCTCCCCAAATCCCC
>NW_024364576.1:0-212 GCF_014805655.1 Passer montanus
CACCTGTCTGTTCAAACCAAGACACTCACAAATAACACCTGGCTGGTTCTGTGCTCTCCTGAAGGCACAATGTGGAAAAGGCCAGACCAAGATCCTGGGGGTATTTTCATGCACTGAACTTGAAAGCAAAAGTGACCCTGGACTAGGATTTATTATTTTGGTTTGCAGAGTTTCAGATAAACAATCAGATTTTAGTCAATCAGCTGGATAAG
>NW_024364577.1:0-212 GCF_014805655.1 Passer montanus
ATTTGGGATTGGGGGATCCGGGATTGGGGAATGCGGGATTGGGATTGAGGGATCCGGGATTGGGGGATTGGGATTGGGGGATCTGGGATTGAGGAATGAGGGATTGGGATTGGGGGATCCGGGATTGGGGGATCCGGGATTGGGGGATCTGGAATTGGGCGATCTGGAATTGGGGGATCTGGAATTGGGGAACGCAGGATTGGGGAATTCAG
>NW_024364578.1:0-212 GCF_014805655.1 Passer montanus
TCATGAACACATCTTGTGAGAGAGAACCTGTGTCAAAATTCCACATTCCTTTTTGCATAACTAAAGTACTCCATTACCTTTTTTTTTTTCCTCTTAGTTTCTTACCTGAGAAAAAGTAGCCCTGAATTTAAATGAAATACACTATTTAAGATAAATAAATGAATGATGTAATCCTCTGGTAGAATTTTCTGTTAGTAACTAGAGTGACAAAA
>NW_024364579.1:0-212 GCF_014805655.1 Passer montanus
ATTTTTGGGTTGGGGGTCTCAAACCCCAAAATTTTTTTGGGTTGGGGGTCTCACACCCCCAAATCTTGGGGTCTCGCGGGGGTCTCACTCCCCAAATTGGGGTGGTGGGGGGGGGTCTCACTCCCCAAATTCTGACCTCCACGCCCCCTCCCCAAATTCCCCCTCTGTGTCTTTATTGGGGAGGGGGTCTCACTCCCCCTCCCCTCCCCCCA
>NW_024364580.1:0-212 GCF_014805655.1 Passer montanus
TCATCCTCTGCCCCTGCCTTCCTCGTCATTCTCCATCTCTGCCCTCCTTGTCATCGTCACCCTCATCGTCCTCATCCCCATTCTCTGCCTTCCTCATCATCACCGTCACCCTCATCATCCTCATCCTGGTTCTCTGCCTTCCTGCTCATTCTCATCTTCATTCTGTGCCTTTGCCTTCCTCATCCTCATCCCCATCCTCTGCCTTCCTCATC
>NW_024364581.1:0-212 GCF_014805655.1 Passer montanus
TGTGTTTTGGTCTTGGTTTATTTTCTGTACATGCATTATAGGAAATCCCTATATCACTAAAATTATGTAACCACAAGAAGTGCAACTTGCTAAAGGCCAAATATAATTTTTTTATTGGTCACTAAGTATTAACCCCTTTCTTCTTGCCCAAGACTTGTTTTTCAAAAAAATGTCTCAAAATGGAATGTGCTGTAATTGAAACTGAAAAATTA
>NW_024364582.1:0-3404 GCF_014805655.1 Passer montanus
CTGTCAGGAAACTAGTGTTCCCAGCACCCTAGCCTCTAGTCAGCCTTCTGCAGCTGCATGTTTGCACAGCTTTTCTCACAGCTACAGATTGCATTCACAGCACTGCAGCACTTGTCCAGTTATTTTTCCCACCCACCACGTAAATAAAGTGACAAGTGACTTGAGAGATGAAAGCCACATGCCGATGGGAGGAGATAAATGGGGAGGAGACAGAATAAACGTCACAGCGCTCTACCCCTTCCCCAGCTCCTTTAGAAACAGAATAACACAAAAAAGTCCCGATGCTTCAATTGCTAAATGATAAATTAACAAAGCAAAGCAAAGCAGGAGCAAAGACATCTCCCACAATCTGCACAGAAACAGCAAAATATACAATAGAAAATGTCACTAACACCCCATTCAGGCAGATGCACTTATTTTTTGTGAATGACAGGTTATTAAATGAAAAAAATTTGACCACCAATACTTTGCTGCATGGCTGTTCCCCTAGTTGTGATTTCCACCCTAAGTGACCTTCTGCTTAATGCTGGGTGTTTCTGGCCTGTAGTCCTTCCTCTCTGAGACATTGCGTTTCACCTTGGCACTAACTGGAGACTCCTGATTCAAAGAAGGACTTGAGTGTGATTTCTTCAGTCCTGGCGCATCGTTCTCTCCTCCGCTCAGCAGCTCCTTCACCCCTTCTTTCAGTAGGCCAACATAAATCTCATAGCGATTTTTCTGGGAAATGAAAAGAAAGGCCCAAATCAGTCTGGAAGAAATTCTGCAGGGGCACATGAGAGACCACCTAAGTCACTTAATGCTTTCTGCTGGCCTTGAAAGCCAGGAGCTCAACATGTACGCGAACAATGGTGCCTAATGTGGATATGAACAACAGTGGCTAATGTAAATTAAACAAAGAGGATTTCAGGCGGACTGAGGCCTGGGGTGCTGTGTAAATAGAGGCACTCAGTTCTGCAGCATGCAAATTCCAATGCTCTGATGAGTGGTGGCTCCCATTGCGTGTAACATCACCAAGTGAAAGCTTGCTTTCTTTAGTCATGTTGATACCAAAGCTGTGCTCACACATACTGAGATCCTATGTGCTCAGGCATGTATGGAGATAAAGTGCACTAAACTAAGGGACAAAAAATTCTGCTCTGCTGCAATCCTCCACTCCCACCACACGTCCTGCTTTTCCTGCTTTTCTTATTCATAGGGAGAGACCAAAGCAGGGTCCAAGCTCAGACTGTACCAGCATGGCCACCACTAGGTGCATGAGAGAATCTTCTAAAAGGTCAGATCTTAACAAGAAGGAGCAGATGAAAGGGCTATGACAGCAGCAAGGCATATTTCCCTGCTACATCACTCACAGGGAAAGATGAAGGTTGCTGTCTGTCCAGACATTTGTGTTTTTTAACTGAAAAAAGTTCACTTTACTGTGTCCCATGTCCATTTGTTCTATTCCTTGTCTGGACCAGAGTTTTCCCTCTCCAACAGGAACATTTCATTCTGTTTGCTACAATTACATCATTTTCCAAAACACAATTCGGCAAGGAAGAAAATGAGGGTACAGTAACAGAAGACCCCTGAAGGGTGTCAAAAACAGATGCTGGGGCAGGAGGTCCTAAGAACAGAGTAATCCACTTCATAGGATTTATTTAATAACCTGCCTCTGATATATCCACTAAAGACATGGTGCAGGTATTGTAATTTCAGTGATCTCAGTGTGCTGGGAGTCAGGAAAAGTGGATGTAAATATCTGTACTGATTGTTAACTTGTATTTGAAAGTAGCAAAACAGCAGCCAAGCTATTATGCTCCTGACAGAGGGAAAAAGTATTTAAGAAAATATTTTACATTTTCTAATAAAATAATACAGTTCTGGTAAAAACATTTATTTAAGGGCAGGAAGTCAAAAAGCTTGGTAACTGCTTTGAAGTGTGGAATATAAAGGGGGGAAAAAAAGAAGAGAACGTGACTGGCTTTTGAGAATCCTCTGAATAAACAAACCCTCATAGAGGAGAATCATAACAGAATCCTCCTACAAATTAAATAAATAAGCATTTCTATGACTGCCATATCTGGAGATGCAGCTCCACAACGTGAGAGACAAACACATGAAGCAGGTAAGATGTGTCATTTAATAAAAATGGAAATGGAGAAACAGCAAGAATCCTGACAATGATGCACTGAGCTGATGGATGATTCATCAGAAAATGAACCAGACGCTTCTGCAAAAGGCCAGCCAGTGCTCTTAGATTGCGAACAGCGTAATATCATGAAACTGAGAGGGGAGCTTTAATGTTGTACGGATTTATGCTTTTACTGGTCCAGTAAATACCACCAGAGTCTCAAGACTCAGCAATCAGAATGGAAAACCAGGACCTGCCTGTGTGCAAATGGCCTTTTTCCCCTGGACTTTGTGGGCCCTTGATTTCTATTACAATTAATCAGCACACTTCTACTTTGATTTCAACCACAACAAAGTTGGTCTTTCAGTGACCTGACATTTGAAGTTAGGTAAATGCTAGTGGAAATTCTGCCTTAAAAGAAATTAATTTGGAAATGCTGTCAAGAAATAAAACCATAGAAGTTGAAGCCATTCAAAAGGAGCAACATTATCTCTGAAGAATGAATGCACATAATAAAGAAGTATGAAGTAGCCACACATCAGTATTCTGGCTTCACCTCTCACCTGACAGCACTCTAAAGATACTTCTCTAACTATAAATATTCTGCAATAAGCAACAAATTTTTTTCAATCTGATGCAGTACTTCCTCAGAGAGCAGGCAATGAAAGCTGCTCCTTCCATGGTGTGTATAAGCAAAGACACCATCAACATCAAATGCTACTGGCTGCATACCTGAACAAGGACCAGTTACCTCCTGGCTCAGCTCCCCTCCATCTCACTTCTCTTTCACCAGGAACAAGAATGAAGGCATCACCAGTGTGTGAACAGAAAGAAAATGTAAGGACCTACAGAAAAGGAAAATGGCATCTTCCTTGCTAATGGTACTATGTTGCTACCTTAGGAACTTACAGGCCCTTTTGGTGTTTCCTCAGATGTAACAGCATGTCCCTTTGTACACAGACACTAGGTTTAGCCTGCTGTCTCAGTCTGAAAGAGACAGTTAAAAAATCCCACCTCACCTGCTCCTTGCCCTTTTAATTTAACCTCATGCAGCAAGCTCTTTCACCACTCCTGACAGTCCTGACAGGATATTGTTCTAAAGGGTGGCTTTCCATTCACAAAGTTTCCATTCATAATTTTCATACAGCTCAACATTTAGGTTTGGTTTGGGATTTTTATTGCCTCACAGAATAACAGAATAAACTGAGTTGGAAGGGGCCCACAGGGATAATCCAGTCCAATTCCTAACCCTGCACAGGACCATCCACAAGAATCACACCATGTACCTGAGAGC
>NW_024364583.1:0-212 GCF_014805655.1 Passer montanus
ACAACTTTTTAATAGAACTCAACATATTGTCATACTTGAACGGAGAGATTAAATAGATCCTATCCATTCTCCAAAACTATATTTATTTCCTTCCCGTTTCTATTTTGAATGACACATGAATTGTTCAAAGATCTATAGCTAACTAAGATTTGATTTTTTATAAAGGTAAGGAAGAAAATGTACAATGCCTAGTGTTAAATCTCAGAAGAAAA
>NW_024364584.1:0-212 GCF_014805655.1 Passer montanus
CCCAAAACCACCCTGGGGACCCCAAAATCATCGTGGAGACCCCGAAATGGCACCTGGGGACCCCAAGATTGTCATTGGGACCCCAAAAAGGCACTTGGGGACCCCAAAATTGTCCTTGGGGGCACCAAAATTGTCCCTGGAGACCTCAAATCCCCCCTAAACTCCCCCTAAATCTTCCTAAACCCCCCCCAATTCCCCCCAATCCTCCCTAA
>NW_024364585.1:0-212 GCF_014805655.1 Passer montanus
AAAATCCCCTCAAAAATCCCCAAAAATTCTAAAAAAAAGCTTTAATATGCTTCCAAAAATCCCCCGAAAAATCCTAAAAAAATCCTAAAAAAAGCTGGAAAATCCCCAAGATTTCCTGAAAAATCTCAAAAAAAAAAAAGTCCCAATTTTTCCCTTAAAAAAACCCAAAAATTCCCAATTTTTCCCCCAGAAAGCCAAGAAGAAGCCCCTGG
>NW_024364586.1:0-212 GCF_014805655.1 Passer montanus
CACTGGTTATCACAGGAAGGGTCATGACACACTTGAAGCTTCAAGCTGCAGCTGTGCTGGCTGGAAAGGGCATCTCCCCCCACCCTAGGTACTGTGTCAAGGATTTTGCCTGTCCAGAGATGTATTGTGGCCCAGGCATCATCATCTCTGAGCCATGAAGAAGTTTTGTGCCAGTCCCCCTCAGTCCCTGAGGTTTGGGCAGCCCATCATTC
>NW_024364587.1:0-212 GCF_014805655.1 Passer montanus
AAACCCCAAACCCCACAAACCCCAGCTCCCAGAACCCCCAAATCCCGGGAGAGCGGGAGCTGCTCCCATCCCCCACGCGGGTGAGGTTCCTCCTGCAGTTCCGTGCTGGGAGCACAGAATTCAGGCAATAATCCCATTTCCCCCAGATTTCCCCCATTTTTTCCTGTTGTTTTCTCTTTTTAACCATTTTGTCCCTTTTTTCCCCATTTCCT
>NW_024364588.1:0-212 GCF_014805655.1 Passer montanus
AGGCTGAGGTCACCTGCAGGCAAGAGCCAAAAGTGAGGGGAAACCTCTGAAAATTAAAGAATATAAAATAATTAATTAAATAATTAAAAGAATAAATAAAATATTTTTAAAAATTAATAAAGAGAACTGGCTGAGAAGCACCTGCATGAGATGTCTGGAATGATTCTATTGGAGATCAGCTGGTATAATAATCACTGATTATATCACCAGTT
>NW_024364589.1:0-212 GCF_014805655.1 Passer montanus
ATCTCTAAATGGGATTTATTAATTTTATCCCAATTTTTGATTGATTCTTGGATTTTAATTTTAAATTTTGATTTATGGACTTTATCTCTGAACCTTAACTTATGAATTCAATCTCCAGAAATGTATTTATGTTTTATTTTTTTTTCCTAAACTTTAATTTATGACTTTTATCTCCAAACTTCCATTTATTATTTTTATCTCCGACCTTTGAT
>NW_024364590.1:0-212 GCF_014805655.1 Passer montanus
ACCCCACAGGAGCAGCACCACCTTCCTGGTGTCCCCAGACTTGTGGACTGGATGTCACACACTGCTAAGGTTGGGTGTCCCCTTGGTGGTGGCTCTTTGGCCGAAGGGGAAGAAAGCAAGGCCAGGTCTCATCCTTATGTGTAGATGGCACCTGGTGGGGGCATAATGGCCACCTGTGGGGCACAGGCTGGGGACAAGGCTGGGTGGGACAA
>NW_024364591.1:0-212 GCF_014805655.1 Passer montanus
TTTGGAACAGTAGGACTGTGGTGAAATAGCGGTTGTTTCTGAAAGAATGTGCTTAAACATAGAGGGATAGCATGTTTGGAAACCTAAACAGAAAATGCTTTCTAAGGTTCAATGGTATCAAGTCTTTAAAATGGTCAGTTTGTTCAGGAAAACCCCTAGTAGTTCTAATTCCTGTTTTTTTCCTTGAAAGATAGTCTAAATGACAAACTGTT
>NW_024364592.1:0-212 GCF_014805655.1 Passer montanus
TTACTACTATCATTACATTATTATTATTATTATTACTGCTATTACTATTATTATTTATTACTGTCATTACTGTTATTACTATTATTACTATTAATGCTACTTTATTATTATTACTATTATTACTATTATTATTACTATAAGTCCTTTTATTACTATTACTACTACCATTACTATCATTACTATTGCTATGATTATTGCTACTTTATTATTAT
>NW_024364593.1:0-4007 GCF_014805655.1 Passer montanus
CGGGGCTCAGCCGTGCCCCTCCCCCCCCCCAGCTGTTCCAGGAGCTTTGGGTGGAAAACGAGCGGATTCGGGAGCAGCTGCAGGAGGCGGAGCTGGCGCTGACCCAGAGCCGGCTGGAGCTGGAGAGGCTCACCCAGGTCAGGGGGCACCCGGGGGTCAGAAACCCCCCAAAAAACGGGGGAAATCTAGGAGAAAATTGGGGAAAAAATGGGAGAAAAATTGAATAAAATGGGGAAAAAATGGGGAAATTTGGGGAAAAAAAGGGGGAAATTTAGGGGGCTGAGGTCAGGGGTCACTCAGGGTCACCCGGGGTCAGAAAATCCCCCAAAACTGGGGGAAATTGGGAGAAAATGGGGGAAAAATGTTTGAGGGGAAAATGGGGAAATTTGGGGGGCTGAGGTCAGAGGTCACTCAGGGTCACTCAGAGGTCACTCAGAGGTCAGGGGTCACTCAGGGTCACTCCGTCCCTCCCCCCAGCGCCAGGAGCGCAGCGCGGAGCGGCCGGCGCGGCTCGAGCTGGAGAGATTCGTGAGTGACCCCAAAAACACCCAAAATCCGCCCAAAACCAGCCCTAAACCACCCAAAATCCACCATAAACCACCCAAAATTCAGCCAAAACCCGCCCAAAACCACCCAAAAACATCCAGAAACCACACAAAAACAGCCCAAAACCAGCCGCACCCAGACCCCTCACATTCCCCCCACTCTTACCTCACATTTCTGATGCTTTTTCCTCACATTTTCTCCTTTTTCCCCTCACGTTTCCCGCCATTTTCTCCCCTCACATTTCCCCAATTCCCTCTTCACGTTTCCCTCCATTTCCCCTCACATTTCTCACCCTTTTCCCCTCACGTTTCCTGTTCTTTTCTCCCCTCACATTTCCCCTTTTTCCCCTGACATTTCTCACCATTTTTTCCCTCATGTTTTTCCCCCATTTTCCCCTCACATTTCCCCTAATTATCCTCACGTTTCCCTCCATTTTCCCCTCACGTTTTCCCGCCCTTTTATCCCCTCACGTTCGCCGCCATTTTCCCCTCACATTTCCCTCCATTTTCCCCTCACATTTTCCCCATTTTTCCCCCCACATTTCCCTCCATTTTCCCCTCACATTTCCCCTCACATTTCCCTCCATTTTTCCCCTCATGTTTTCCTGCCCTTTTCCCCTCACATTTCCCCCATTTCCCCCTCACACTTTACCCCCTTTACCCCTCATGTTTTTGCCATTTTTCCCCTCACAATTCCCTCCATTTCCCCTCACATTTCCCCTCAAGTTTTTCCTCCTTTTTCCCCTCACATTTCCCGCTCTTTTCTCCCTTCGCATTTCCCCATTTTCCCCTCAAATTTCCCCATTTCCCCCTCACGTTTTTCTCCATTTTCCCCTCACATTTTCCCCTCACATTCTTGCCATTTTTTCTCCTCACATTTCCCTCCGTTTTCCCCTCACGTTTCCCCTCACATTTTCCCCTCACATTTCCCCCATTTTCCCCTCATGTTTTTCCTCCTTTTTCCCCTCACATTTTCCCCTCACATTCTTGCCATTTTTTCTCCTCACATTTCCCTCCGTTTTCCCCTCACGTTTCCCCTCACATTTTCCCCTCACATTTCCCCCATTTTCCCCTCATGTTTTTCCTCCTTTTTCCCCTCACATTTTCCCCTCACATTCTTGCCATTTTTTCTCCTCACATTTCCCTCCGTTTTCCCCTCACGTTTCCCCTCACATTTTCCCCTCACATTTCCCCCATTTTCCCCTCATGTTTTTCCTCCTTTTTCCCCTCACATTTTCCCCTCACATTCTTGCCATTTTTTCTCCTCACATTTCCCTCCGTTTTCCCCTCACGTTTTCCCGCTCTTTTCTCCCCTCACTTTCCCCCATTTTCCCCTCACATTTTCCCCTCATGTTTTCCCCCATTTTCCCCTCACATTTTCCCCTCACATTTCCCCATTTTCCCCTCACGTTTTTCCCCCATTTTCCACTCACATTTTCCCATTTTCCCCTCACGTTTCCCCCAAACCTTCCCGTTAAATTCTCCGTTCCCCAGGAGCGCCGGGCGCTGGAGCTGAAGGCGGCTGAGCTGGAGGAGGAGCTGAAGGTGAGGGGGGGACCCCAAATTCCGCCCCCTCCCCAAATTCCGGGGGGATTTGTGGGTTCTGGGGGGATTTGGGGGATTTTGGGGTGGTTTTGGGGTGATTTTTGGGGTAGTTTTAGGGTGATTTCAGGGTGATTTTTGGGGTAGTTTTGGGGTGAACAGAGGCTGCGGGGGTGGCTGTGGGTCAGATGTGGGGCAGCCCCGCTGTGGCTCAGGGCTGCTGTGGGGCAGATCAGATACGAGGCAGCCCCACGGTGAGGCAGATGTGGGGCAGCCCTGCTGTGGGGCAGCCATGGGGCAGCCGTGGCTCAGATGTGGGGCATCCATAGCTCAAATACAGCTCGGATATGGGGCAGGGCTGCTGTGGGGCAGGGCGGCCATGGGGCAGCTCCGATGTGGGGCAGGGTTGCTGTGGGTCAGCCCTGCCATGGGGCAGCCCTGCCATGGGGCAGTCATGGGTCAGCTGTGGGGCAGCCCCATTGTGGGTCAGATGTGGGGCAGGGCAGCTGCGGGCCAGCCCCACTGTGCGGCAGCCGTGGGTCGGATCAGATGTGGGGCAGGGCTGCTCTAGGTCAGCCCCACTGTGGGGCAGCTGTGGGTCAGCTGTGGGGCAGCCCTGCCATGGGGCAGCCATAGCTCAGCTGTAGGGCCACCCTGCCGTGGGTCAGCTCAGATGTGGGGCAGGGCTGCTCTGGGTCAGCCCCACTGTGGGTCAGCCCTGCCCTGCCATGGGGCAGCCGTGGGTCAGATGTGGGTCAGATGTGGGTCAGATGTGGGGCAGGGCGGCCATGGGTCAGCTCAGATGTGGGGCAGGGCAGCCATGGGGCGGCTCAGCTATGGGTCAGCTGTGGGGCAGGGCGGCCATGGGGTGGCTCAGCTGTGGGGCAGCCCTGCCATGGGGCAGCCGTGGGTCAGATGTGGGGCAGGGCGGCCATGGGTCAGCTCAGATGTGGGGCAGGGCGGCTCAGCCGTGGGTCAGATGTGGGGCAGGGCGGCCAGGCTCTGCCGGCAGTCGATGGCGCCGCGGTCGGGCCCGGTGAAGGTGAGGGGCAGCCCCCCCAGGAAGCGGCGGCGCTCGGGGGGCTCCAGCCCCATAAGTGGCCCCAGCTGGGCCGTCGGCAGCGCCGGGCGGTAGCTGGGGAGAGAAGGAGGTCAGGGGGGGCCGGGGGCGCCGGGGGGCACCCGCGGCCCCCGACCGGGGGGGCCCAGCCCCAGAGCAGGGGTGGGACCCCATAGCAGGGGTGGGGCCCCCATCCCGGGGGTCCCGGTGCCCCCTCCCCACGCCCCCAGCCCCACGTACGCCTTGATGCAGGCGCGCAGGGCGCGGCGCCGCTCGCGCTCGGCGAAGAGGTCGATGAGGCGCGGGGCCATGGCCGGGGCCGAGCCGTGCAGGCGGAAGAAGCGGCTGAAGAGCCCCAGGGCCCAGGCGGCGCGCAGAGCGAGCGCGTGGGACACCGAGGGGTCTGAGCGCAGGGCCGGGGGCAGCAGCGCCAGCTCCGTGGTCAGCTCTGGACAGACAGACAGACAGGTCAGTGGGACAGACAGACAGGAGTCAGTGTGGTCAGCAGGGCCAGGGCGTGGGACACAGCGGGGTCAGAACGCAGGGCCCGGGGGCAGCAGCGCCAGCTCCGTGGTCAGCTCTGGACAGACAGACAGACACAGGGTCAGTGGGACAGACAGACACAGACAGGGTCAGCTCTGGGATGGACAGACAGACACAGACAGCGTCAGTGGGGTCAGCAGGGCCAGCTCCGTGGTCAGCTCTGGGCACAGGGACAGACACACGGACACAGGGTCAGTGGGACAGACAGACAGACGGACACAGGGTCAGTGGGACAGACACACACAGGGTCAGCTCTGGGACAGACAGACGGACAGGGGTCACAGGGGTCACGGGGGGGGGGGGCCCAGGCCCGCTCA
>NW_024364593.1:5468-5639 GCF_014805655.1 Passer montanus
GCGGGAAGACAAAAAGGGGGGGCCGAGGCCCCAACGGGGGGGGGGGGGTCCCAGGCACGCTCAGCGCTGCTGACGTCACTCAGAGCCCCCCAAATCTGGGGGCCCCCCCTGCTTTTGCTGACCCCCTGCCCAAGTTTGCTGACCCCCCGGGGCTCTGGGGACCCCTCCCCA
>NW_024364594.1:0-212 GCF_014805655.1 Passer montanus
AAAAATCCCCCCAAATGCCCCAAAAAACTCCCAAAAAAATCCCCCCCAAAAGTCTCCAAAATTTCCCACAAGAATCCCCACAAAAATCTCCTAAAACCCCAAAAAAATCTCCCCAGGACCCCCAAAAATCCTAAAAAAAACCCCCAAAAATCCTCCCAAAAATCATCAAACCTCCAAAAATATCCCAAAAATCCCCCCAAAAATATCCCAAA
>NW_024364595.1:0-212 GCF_014805655.1 Passer montanus
TGCCTGGGAGGCTTGTGACAAAGGCTCTGGAGTTCATCTTCAAGTGGACCCTACAAAATTACAGCTTCTTTATAAATCTTTAAAGTGAAAAAAGAAGATTTCAAGGCTCAGCAGAAAGAAAGCATCCTAGAGAAGTGTGGAGGACAAGAACATTTAGGTGCCCCCCCAGGTGAACTGCTGTTGGCTCAAACAGAAGATTATGTGGAGTATTC
>NW_024364596.1:0-212 GCF_014805655.1 Passer montanus
GGACTGGTGCTCTTCAATATCTTCATCAATGACACAAACAGTGAGATCAAGTGCACTTCAAGCAAGTTTGCAGATGACACCAGGCTGAAAGGTGTAGCTGACAAAACAAAAGGCCGGGATGTCATCCAGAACGATCTGGAAAAGCCTGAGAGGTGGGCCAATGGGAATCTCATGACATGAAGGTCAGCAAGTCCAAGTGCAAGGTGCTGCAC
>NW_024364597.1:0-212 GCF_014805655.1 Passer montanus
ATTTGGGGGGAAATTGGGGAATTTGGGGAGAATTTTGGGGAGAAAAGAAGAATTTTGGGAATTCTGGGTGGGAATTGGAGGTTTTTGGGGGAAATTGGGGATTTGGGGGAAAAGGGGGAATTTTAGGAATTCTGGGGGGAAATTGGGGAATTTTATGGGGGAATTTTGGGGAAAAATGTGGAATTTGGGAATTCTGGGGGGAAATTGGGGGA
>NW_024364598.1:0-212 GCF_014805655.1 Passer montanus
TGCAGGTGCATTTATTTTTCACCCTCAGAACAGAGAACTCTCACTCTGAAAACAGCTTCACTCGGGAACTTCTAACATCTCTCAGAAGAAGGGACAGGCCAGCCTTGGCAATTTAGCAGAGCAAGGCCTGGTTTCACAAGGCCTTTCTTTTATAATTCCTCAACCTGTCCATGACATCTTCCCCTTTTCATTAATTTTAAAAAGGCTCATAT
>NW_024364599.1:0-212 GCF_014805655.1 Passer montanus
AAAAAATGGAGTTTTGGGGGAAAAAATGGGGTTTTATGGGAGTTGAAAGGGTTAAAATGGGACTTTTTGGGAGGTGTTGAAAGGGTTAAAAGTGGGGGGTTTTTTTTGAGGTGAGGAAAGGGTTAAAATTGGGTTTTTGGGGGTTAAAATAGGATTTTTTGGGAGGTCTTGAAAGGGTTAGAGTTGGATTTTTGGGGATTAAAATTGGATTT
>NW_024364600.1:0-212 GCF_014805655.1 Passer montanus
GCAGTCCCTGTTTTGGGGTGCCCTTGGTGCCAGGACCCCCCAGTGACACCCCCTTGTCGCAGTGGGCGCGTGACGAGTTCGAGGGGCTCTTCAAGCAGCCAGCTGAGAACGTGAACCAGTACCTGATGTGAGTGTGGGGCACGGGCACCCCAAATCCCAGTGGACCCCAAGTTCCTGGGGCGCACGCTGCGCCTGGCAGGGACCCCTGTGAC
>NW_024364601.1:0-212 GCF_014805655.1 Passer montanus
TTGACTTATTAGAAGGGGACCAAGGGACAATTTACATCGACTCACGCTACACCTTTGGAATTGTTTATACATTTGGAAATATTTGGGAGGAACGCATGTATCTGAACTCCAAAGGAAAAAACTTTAGTGCACGCAGTACTGATAAGATCAATATTAGAATCTCTGCCTAAACCTGCAGAGATGGCAGTGGTACATGTTAAGGGACATCAGAA
>NW_024364602.1:0-212 GCF_014805655.1 Passer montanus
CTCTTGTTCCCTGCAGGAGAATCAGGACCTGGGGGCCACGTTTGGACACTCTGGCAGGACAGGGACCGGCTCTGGTGTAAGGTATGTAATAAAGAGAGCGAGAACAAGGAGGAAAGAAGATCAGGAAATGCAGATTGTTGGTGGAGAGATTAGGATTTTCTTTTACAGATTTGGTTTGGCTCACTGGAAAGACAAATGGCTTTGAGCTGCAG
>NW_024364603.1:0-212 GCF_014805655.1 Passer montanus
GGGTGTCTTCCTTTGGCCCATCACTGACATTGTGATGTGGCTGTCAGGATGCTGAACTCACATCAATCTACTGAGAACTACAATCCAGCAACGAGTCTCTGCATTTGCTGCCCTGGCCACAAGAGTGCAACCAGGCCATTAAAACAAGATATTGGCACTGGCAGGAATCAAAGGGAAACTTTGTTCTGAAAATAACAGCATTTATTTTAGAT